>NW_022436978.1:10456000-10635143 GCF_009761245.1 Sapajus apella | reverse complement strand
ACTCCATCTCAAAAAGGAAAAAAAAAAAAAAAAAAAAAAAAGAAAGAGGAATAGGATGAGTGTGGAGAGAGAATCTAGCGGCATTAGAAGACAACCTGAATGTCAACTCTGAAATGGTGTGGAGTAGGGATGGTGAAATTTCACGCGTTCCCTTTCCCGTGTTACTGAATAGGAAAGCTAAAGTAAATAAATCATCCACTGCTACAGACGTCATTAACTATCCTACCCCAGCTTCATAATCAAATCTCACAAAACTCTATGCTGGACCTCTCTTAATCCCCAGTTCTTTTATTTAACTTAATTTGAAGTAAATGCATAAATCTAAAGAAGTACAAGTTGTTACTGTTTCTCCTTCAGGGACATTTGCAGCCCACATGTCAGCACTTTTAGACATCAGGGAGCTTCTCTGTCTTCGTTCAGCTGTCCTGTGGATGATTTTGTCATTCCCAAAGGTGTTGAGGGACCAAGAGAATGCTGTAGTGTGGTGTCTAACAGCACCTAGCAAATGTCATTTGGATTGGGACAATCCCTGCCCAACATCAGTATAGGAAAAAGCTGCATAGATGCCGCATTTCCATCTTTTATACACAGCTCAAGTCCTGTATCCAATCTACTTTCCAAATAGATTTCTAAGTGAGATATTAGCCAGATAAATTATCTAGTATTTCATTTCATACTCTGGATTTAAATCACTTTCTCCAAAGACAGAGTGGCTTCTATGGTTTCCTCTTTAGCTCCACTTTTCAAATATCTGTAAAATGGCTCCACCATGTGGTTGAAAAATATATTTTATTTACAGAAATCTAACACTGCAACAATAAAGTCAATCAAAGTAATGTCATTTACCAATTCATCCAACAAATGTTAACTTAGCCTGTTATGTGTCAGGCTATGTTCCCTGCACCAAGAACACTGTAAACAAAATGAATCCAATCCCTGGCTCCTTGGATCTCATGATCACTGTTTATCTCTTCCATGGCTGAGTAGCAGACTATATCTAACATTAAAATAATTATAAAAGCACATTTTAAGTTGTTTTTATTAGTTACAATAAAAAAGGATAAACTAGGCTTTAGTTATGATTCTGTCATTAACTGTGTGAAAATATTTACTTTTCTTCTCTGGGACTCTGTTTATTATCGTTTGTCCCAGATAAATGGCTCCTAACCCTGATAATAAGATAAAACAATGACATATTATTTCTCACAGGAAAAAAAGGACACCGTAAAGTTCATATACAAGGTTGTGGTGGGGTATTACAACCTCATGGAATACTATTTATTTTTATATGTGTTCACATATAGGTAAAGTATTGTGTGTGTATCTATTGGACTAGATATTCTCTAATGAACCTTCCAGCTATAACAATCTTTGCTTCCCATGATCAGGAATAACTGATAAAGGATCCAATTCCAAAAGAGACCTAGAGCTTATATTCGAGGTTCCTGTCTTCCAAGCCTTCTCAACGCATCAACTGAATACTGTAGTTGCTGCCCTATAGCAGTTTCACCTTATTGCTTCCTGCTACCCTTACTCAGGAAAAAAGTGCTCCATGATTGGAGGGATCAGAAAATCTATAGTGCAAACCAGGTCAGTTTTGAGAGTGAAGTGGAAACTTGTATTAGTACCTATTTATGCTATAATTTTATTATATCAACTAAATTAGTTGAGATATTAAATAAACTCAGAATAGTGGCTGGCATATAATGAGCACTCTACACATGTCAGTCATTTATCATGGACAGCTAGCCATATATCTCTTTACTGGTTTTCCTACTATTCCTTCTCTCCAACTCACTCTCCACTCTGCTTCCAAAGATATTTTTTGTAAAGTGCACATATTCAAGTCCTTTCTTCTGAGAAGCCTGTCAATGGCTTTTCCACTGCAAATGGAACACATAAATTCTCTTCTATTTGTTCTGAGTTCTCCCAACACTCACCCTTCAACTCAGCCATAGTTCTTGCAAGCCCAGCCTCCTCCCTTCTACCTCCATGTATTTGAAGCCAACTTTTGCTAGTCTTCCTCCTAAATTTTACCCACCAAAATTCTTCTTATATTTTAAATCCCTTTGTTTAGGCTCTTCTAGGTATTGTCAGACATAAATTTGTCTTTCTCTATTTTAATAATTATATTAATTTTAGCTATCATTTATTAGACTTTTTTGTCAGGCACTATTCAAAGTAAGCTCTTTACATGCTATTACCTTTTTTGTTGGAAAGAGAGGTCTAGACACATTTAACCATTGTTCAGTGCACAGAGTCGTAAGACTTATGACAGAAGTTAGAACTGTGTTCAATGCAAGGCAGAAAGTTGAGCCTGTAGGCTCTGAAATAAGACTGCCAGGTTTCTAACTCTGGTTCTATAATTTACTAATTATACATACTTTACTAATTATACATACATATAATTATATGTATGTATAATTATATGTACGTAAAATTATACATAATTTTCTAATTTACATACTTTACCTTATATGACTTTGGGCAGGTCTTTTTTTATTATTAAAACTGAGTAAACTCTATTTCTTTATATGTGCAGTTTATAATGACAATTGGCTCACGCCTGTAATCCCAGCATTTTGGGAGGCCAAGGCAGGTGGATCACCTTAGTTCAGGAGTTCAAGATCAGCCTGACTAACATGGTGAAACCCCATCCCTACTGAAAATACAAAATTTAGCCAGGCATAGTGGCAGCCGCCTGTAATTCCAGCTACTTGGGGAGCTGAGGCAGGAGAATTCGCTTGGACCTGTAAAGTGGAGGTTGCAGTGAGCCAAGATCGCACCATTGCACTCCAGCCTGGGCGACAGAGCCAGACTCCGTCTCAAAAAGGAAAAAGGATTGTTTTGGCACTTACGCTGTGAACATCTAAAACAAAAGATTGGAATTATTTTCTGTTATGTTTTCCACAATGCATTCTCAAGGTCAATGTATTACCTACTCAACAGAGGCACTTTTCAACTGTCATACATATTTCAGATATCATCATGGGGTTATATTGAAAACTCATGAAAGGATTCATGGATGTTTCTTGTGTAGGAACATGAAAATAGCTACAAATAAAATTCTGTCTTTAAAAGGAAAACTTCTAAATTTGGATGCAGTCAGATGGGACACACAGTTATGCTGACTTGATTGCCCCAAGTTGTGATTTCTTTACACAGTTCTTTGTCTTGCTTACAGTGTGTCCAATGTAACAATTGCATCCACTAAAAAAAAAAAAAAAAAAAAAGACAGTTACCTAACATGACTGAATTGATTTTCAAAGGTTACTAAGTCCTTCACAAACTCACTAAGAAGATACTGAACAAACAGAAATGCAGTTGCTTGACAAATGGTTTCAAAACTGCCTCATGGAAACAGGGTACCATGAAATGTCTTGTTATTTAGGCTGCAATAGGGCTGGAATATGGCAGGGCCGCTGCAGGAGGAGAGTGTTGGGTAGGAATCATCTCTACCATGGAGGGTAAGCCTTACGGCATAAAAATGAAGACAGAGTTTTAGTGATTATTTTTTCTCCTGACTTTTGCAAATGTTGGACCTTTTCCGACTCCATGCACATATATAGGTGGCAACACTGAGAATAATCCCCAGTATGCGGTGCAGGATGAAAGCAGCACCTTCCAAGTGTTTTACATCCTCCCTTCTATAAACTCTCTTTTCTTCAATGCCAGATAATTATTCTATTTTTTATTTTGCTTACTTCATATATAATTTTTATCTTTCTAGTCTCTTGTGGTGGAAGCTTGTGCCATTTATTTTGGAACGTTTTCTTTACTAATATATGTATTGTAATGCTCTAAATTTTTCTCTACTTACTGCTTTATTCTACAAATTTTTATGTTGTTTTTATTCTAATTCAATGTAGTATCATCTTTAATGATATCTGTGATTTCTTCCTATATTTATGAGTTATATACAAAGATATTGTTTGACTTCCAAGTATTTAAGGACATTTCAGATATCTTTCTAAAAGAGATTTCTACTTTCATTGTGTTATAGCCAGAGAATATATTTTGTATGACTTAAAGAGTTAAAGTTTATTGAAGTCTGTTTTATGGCCAATAATAAGTCGTAGTGAATGTTCCATGTACACATGAAAAGCTTCATTTCTTTTATTTTGGAGTAGAGTGACCTATAAAGGAGATTTTGGTCGAATGGGTAAAGTTGTTCAATGTCCGACAATATTATGAATTTTCTGTTTGCATGCCATGTTAATTAGTTACAGAAAAGTCTGTAAACTTAAACTATCATTTTGGATTTACTTCTCCTTTTTGTTTCTATATGTTGTGTTCTGGTTAAAATAAAGCACCAATTTATGTAAAAATATATTTGGGATTTAGTTCTCTTGATGAAGTGAACTGTCTAGCATGATAAAATTTTACTCTTTTCTCAGTAATATTTATTATTCAGACTCCACCTTTTTGATATTCATATAGCTTTCCCATTACAAGCTTATTAGCTATAGCCCTTTGTTTTATTTTTAAGTTGTTGTTCTACAAACTAAAATATTCATGTTTATGTAATATAGTCTACATTCAATAATATCTTACTTTTCATGACAAGGTAATAATATCAGTATGCTTTTATTTTCTCCTCATTCTCCCTTCTTTAAAACATTTATTTTAAGTTCAGGGGTAGAAGTGTAGTTTGTTACACAGGTAAACTTGTGTCATGGGAGTTTGCTGTACAGATTATTTCCTTGCCCAGGTATTAAGCCTAGTACCCATTAGTAATTTTTCCTGATCCTCTCTCTCCTCCTACCCCTAACCTCCAGTAGACGCCAGTGTGTGTGGTTCCCCTCTATGTGTCCATGTGTTCTCATTGTTTAGCTCCGAATTGTAAGTGAGAACATGCAGTATTTTGTTTTCTGTTCCTGTGTTAGGTTTCTAAGGATAGTGGCCTCCAGCTCCATCTATGTTCTGTAAAAGATATGATTTCATTCTTTCTTCCAGTTGCATAGTATTCCATGGTGTATATGTGCAACATTTTCTTTATCCAGTCTATCATTGATGAGCATTTAAGTTGATTCCATGTCTTTGCTATTGTGAAAAGTGCTGCAATGAACATACATGTGCATGTGTCTTTATAATAGAATAATTTATTTTCCTTGGCTATATACCCACAAACGGGATTGCTGGGTCTAATGGTGTTTCTCTCTTTAGGTCTTTGAAGAATTGCCACAGTTTTCCACAATGGCCAAGCTAATTTACACCAAGCAAGAACCCATCAACAGTATATAAGCATTCCTTTTGTTATTATACATTTACCTATATAGTTGAGAAGTCTTCCAAAAGTTTATGGAAAAATTAACATTATGAAAAACTTATGCATAGATTCTCAAAAATTTTTTCACCAAAATAAACTCATACTAACTGGTTACAATCTGTCTGAATAGGATATAGTTTGAGGCCCTAAGAAGGATAAGACATTCATTTGAAGCGTTCTTATCAAAGCTTCAGGTTTGCTGTTAAAATTGAAGCAAGAACAAACATCAAACTTAGAGTGAAGCTTTAATATCATTTTACTTTTGCCTGAGAAACTTATTTTAATATTTTGTTGTTGTTATTTGGGTATAATATCAACACAATACCTCATTTTTATGTGTTTGAAAAAGTTACCTTACCACTAAGTTTGAAGAAATATGTTACTGTTTTGTTGTTTCTTTTTGTATTTTAAAGACATTTCTACATTATATTTTGACTTTCACATTGTACTTAATACATCTTTTTCTCTATCTCTTTTTCTGCCATTTACATTTACAGTTTTCTCTGTATCTTTAAATTTCATGACATTATTATATGCCTTAGCATGATTTTCTTTGTCTTAATTTTGCTTACACATTACTGATCTCTGAGTTTTCATTAAATTTGGACAATTTTGCTCAATATTTTTAAAATATTTTTTTCTTTGCTACTCTCTTCTCCCTCTCAGTCTCTAATTACTCATGTTTTAAGCCATTTGATATTGTAATACGCCATAGTGCTCTCTACATATTTTTCAAACTTTTTTCTCTATGTGCTTCACTTTAAAGTTTTATTTGTGTGTGTATGTTTAAAACATTTTTTCTACAGTGTCTAAATAGTTAATTCCATTGAATTCATGAAATTAATGGAAGTGTTCAATGGAACAGTTAATTCCATTTGATGTCAATTTCACTTCAAATACTGAATATTTTCCCTTTAAATTTCCTTTTGTGTTTTAGAAATAAACTTTATTGTATATATTTAAGATATCCAACATGATATTGGATTAGTTAGGATTCTCTGGAGGGACAAAATTAATGGAATATATATGTAAAGGAATTTATTAAGTATTAATTCACACAATCACAAGGTCCCACAATAGGCCATCTGCAGACTGAGGAACAAGCAGAGCCAGTCCAAGTTACAAAAGTGAAGAACTTGGAGTCCAAGGGCAAGAAGCATCCAGCACAGGGGAAAGATGTAGGTCAGGAAATTAGGCCACTCTCTCTTCACATTTTTCTGCCTGCTTGTATTCTAGCCACGCTGGCAGCTGGTTAAGTTGTACCCACCCAGATTCAGGGTGGGTCTGCTTTTCCCAGCCCACTGACTCAAATGTTAATCTCCTTTGGCAATACCCTCACAGACACACCCAGGATCAATACTTTATATCCTTCAATCCAGTCAAGTTGACACTCAGTGTTAACCATCACAAGTCCACCCCTTGTCAACTTGAACCCATACACATTTCCTGAGATCATACATAATCTTCAAATAAAGACAATAAAAAGGCCATAATTATGCCTAACATAATACAACTATCATTCATACAACCAGAAACACACCAATCCCCAAGCCAAATACTATTACATAAAATTAACAATAGTTAAATGATATGAAGTCAATAAATTATATGTCACATGGTAAAGGAGAAAGGAAATAAAATGAAGATATTTTCTTATTACAAGTGTATACATGCACAAATATGTTTTTAACAAAAGAAGGAGGAAATACTCATGACAATTACAGTCTTAGTTTCTGCAGCTGATCACATGGTCATAGCTGGTATTGATGACTAACTTCTGCTACCCATTCTGTATTCATTTTGTCTTCAGCAAGCACCTCGGCAAGTCATGGGTGTTTTTTTTTTTCCTGGTGGAGTGACCCAAACCTTCATTCCTGAGGGGTCTGGACAATTTGTAGTCCTGCCTGGATTGAGCTGTTGTAGTTTCCCACTGACTTTAATCACAGGGCATGGTAATACTAAGAGATACCCTAATGCATCTCCTATATTCCGTGCACACTCTTCCTTACCTCCGTTGTGGAGTAGTAGACTGATTTCATCTTATAGTCTGAATTAATCACCCCAGCCAACACTGTAACTCCCTTTATAGCCTGTTGACTTGAAGATAGGAGGAACCCAAAGCGTCCATGTGGCAATCTTAACTTCCAGTTTAAGGGAATCATTGTTGTGTCTCCTGGTGGCAGTGTTCTCCCCTCTGGAATTAAGACCTCTAGGCCAGCAGAATGTAATACTGTGGGAACAGAAGGCAAAAATTTTGCCAGTGGATCACTAGGGGTGATTGTAGTGGGTGTCACTTCCATTTGCACCTCTTGATTCCTGGACCCGTGAATCCTGGCTATGGGAGAAACAGTACCATATATTGGACAGTGATTCAGAGCATACACCACCTTCTGGAGAACATTGCCCCAACCCAGTAAAGTGTTGTTAACTAATTGGCATTGTAACTGTGACTTCAAAAGGCCATTCTACCATACTATCAATCCAGGCGCTTCAGGATGATGGAAAACATGGTAAGACCAGTGAATTCCATGAGCATGTGCCCACTGCCACACTCCTTTGGCCATAAAGCGAGTGCCTTGGTCAGAGGCAATGCTATATGGAATACCATGATGGTGGATAAGGGATTCTGTGGTTCTACAGATGGTAGTCTTGGCAGAAGCATTGCGTGCAGATAGGCAAACCCATATCTGTAGTTAGTGTCTTTTCCAGTGAGGACAAACCTCTGCCTTTTCCATGATGGAAGAGATCCAATATAATCAACCTGCCATTAGGTAGCTGACTTATCTGACTTATCATCTCAAGGATGGTGCCATATTGAGGGCTCACTGTTACTGTCTACTGCTGGCAAATTGGGCACTCAGCAGTGGCTGTAGCTGGCTCAGCCTTGGTGAGTGGGAATCCACATTGCTGAGTCCACGCATAACCCCTCCCTGGACCATGGCCACTTTGTTCATGGGCCCATTGGGTGATGACAGGGGTGGCTGGGGAAAAAGGCTGAGTGGTGTCCACAGAATGGGTCATCTTATCCACTTGATTATTAAAATCCTCCTCTGCTGAGGTCATCCTTTGGTGAGCACTAGCATGGGATACAAATATCTTCACAGTTTTCAACCACTCAGAGAGATCCATCCACATACCTCTTCCCTAAATTTCTTTGTCACCAATTTTCCAATTTTGCTTCTTCCAAGTCCCTGACCATCCAGCCAAACCATTGTCTGCAGCCTATAACATACAGTTTATAAAGACATATCTGGCTATTTCTCCTTCCATGCAAAGTGAACAGTCTGGTGTGCTGCTTGAAGTTCTGCCCACTGGGGAGATTTTCCTTCACTACTGTCCTCAGGGATGTCCTAGAAAGGGGCTGTAGTGTTGCAGCTGTCCACTTTGGGGTGATGGCTGCATATCGTGCAGAACCATCTGTGAACCAGGCCCTAGTATTCTCTTCCTCTGGCAACTGATTATAGGGAACCCCCCATGAGGCCATCAGTGCAGGCTGGGGAAGAGAAGGTGGAATGACAGGAGTGGAGACCATGGGAATTTGAGCCACTTCCTTGTGTAACTTACTTGTGCCTTCAGAACCTCCTGGAGCCTGATAACATATATACTGTTTCCAGGTGATGATGGAATGCTGATAGAGAATGACCCACTTTATGGCTACATGGGTCGGAAAGCACCAGTTCATGATAGGCAGTTCGGGTCACATGGTGATTTGATGATTTGTAGTCACACGGTCAGTTTCCACCAAAGCCCAGTAACAAGCCAAGAGCTATCTCTCCAAAGGGAGTAGTTATCTGCAGAAGATGGCAGGCCCTTGCTCCAAAATCCTAGAGGCCTCCTCTGTCATTCACCCATGGGGGGCTGCCAAAGGCTCCAAACAGCATCCCTCTCTGACATTGACACCTCAAGCATGATTGGATCTGCTAGGTCACATGGCCCATGTGGCTTGCACAGCAGCCTGGACGTGTTGCAAAGCCTTCTCCTGTTCTGGACCACACTCAAAACTGGCAGAGTGTGCTCACTCAACAAATAGGCTGGAGTAACACACCCAGATGAGGAATGTGTTCCCTCCAAAATCCAAATAGGCCAACTAGGCATTTTGTCTCTTTCTTGGTTGTAGGAGGAGCCAAATGCAGCAACTTATCCTTTGCCTTAGAAGGAATATCTTGACAAGCCCCACACCACTAGACTCCTAGGAATTTAACTGAGGTAGAAAGTCCCTGAAATTTAGTCAGATTTCTTTCCTGTCATCTGCATGCAAATATCTCACCCATAAGTCCAGTGTGTTTGCTACTTCTTACTCACTGTATCCAATCAGCGTAATGTCATCAATGTAATGGACCCGTGTGAAATCTTGCAGATGTGAAAATTGCTGAAGCTCTCTCCAAATATGATTATAACGCAAAGCTGGAGAGTTGATACGTCTCTGAGGTAGGACAGTAAAGGTATATTGCTGGCCTTGCCAGCTGAAGGCAAATTGCTTCTGGTGGGCTTTATGGACAGGACTGGAGAAAAAGCTACTTGCCAGGTCAATGACTGAATACCAGGTACCAGGAGATGTGTTAATTTGCTTAAGCAATGAAACCACATCTGGTAGCAGCTGCAATTAGAGTCACCACTTGGTTAAGCTTATGATAATCCACTATTATTCTTCAAGATCCATTTGTCTTCTGCACAGGCCAAATGGGGGAGTTGAACAAGGACGTGATGGGAATCACCACCCCTGTGTCTTTCAAGTCCTTTATGGTAGCACTAATCTCTGCAATCCCTCCAGGGATGCAATATTGTTTTTTGATTTACTAATTTTCCATGCAGAAGCAGCTCTAATGGCTTTCATTTGACCTTTCCCACTATAATAGCCCTCATCCTACCAGTCAGGGGGCCAATGTCGGGGTTCTGTCAGCTGCTAAATATGTCTATGCCAATTAGGCATCTGACATTGGGGAAATGACGACAGGATGAATCTGGGGACCCACTGAACTCTTTGTGAGTTGGACCTGAGCTAAAACTCCTTTGATTGCCTGACCTCCATAAGTCTCTATTTTAACCAAAGGACCACCAATTAAGTTTTGGGTCCCCTGGAGTCAATGTCAGCTCAGAAGCAGTGTCCGGTAATCCCTGAAATGTCTGATCATTTTCCTTTCCCCAGTGTACAGTTACACTGATAAAAGGCTGGAGGTGTCCTTGGGAAAGGATGGGAGAAAGATTCACTGCATAAATTGTCAGCAATGTAGTGGGGTCCTTCCTCAAGGGGAACTGTCTACCCTTCATTCAAGGGGTTCTGATTCTGTAAACTGGCTCAACTCTGGAAATTAATGGAGGGGTCATGATTCTCTGTTTTTGTATTCTTTTTAGACTGTTGGATTTTTCAGGTGCTTAGTTAAGTTCCTAGAATATAATGGAAACTTTGTTTGTGCTTACTTGTAAGCTTTCTTAGGGAAGATCCAGAGAAAGTTTTAATCTAAGATTAACTTAGCCATCCTTCTAAGGTGGTATCCTACTGAGGAGATTATACATTTTCCTGTATAAGTTATTTCTGGTCAGGCTGTTAGTTCACTTATTTCCAGTCCCTTGTGCGATGTTATTCTTTTCCCTCCCGCTTTGTGTGGTTTTCTCCTTTCCCCATGGTTGTTTTCTCTTATGAACACATAGATCACACTCTGCTGAAGACTTAAGAAAACCTCTCTGCAGATCTCCTCAGCCCTGTCTTCATCTGTGCCATTCTGTTTTTCTGAAAATCTGCTCTCAAATCCTAGGCTTTGCCATTGTAAATGTTTATCTCTGTTCATAGGACCAAATTCTGTCCTTGAAGTAGTTGGAACATTAGACTCTGTATAGTTTCTTTTTCCTGAGTTGAAAATTGGATATAATACTCTTACATAAGATTGGACATAATATTCTTATAGGCATTAAGCCAGAGAAATTTTTATGGCTTACTTTGCTGTTTTTCTTTCCTCAGGGATCACAGTCCTGCACCATTTTATACATTGTGTCCAACTGTACAGTTAAGGTATAAACATTCATTTTAGCTGTGTTACTCCATCTTGTCACAAATTAACATTTGCATTAATATTTTACGAGCTTTTAAAAAATATTAGTTTGAAGATGCATCATAAGCTGTTTTATTTCAGCAAATGGAAGTGCTTGGCAGAAAAATATATGTGAAGTCAAATCCTGAGTAAATATAATTAGAACATGTCTTTTTCTGTATTAGTATGTATTAGGACAAGTTCACATTTGCAGATATAAAAAGCAAATATAACCAACCATATTAGTTTTAATGCCATTTATGATTTTTTCATGTAGTATGTTAATACATATAACTTGCTCTACACTTTGCTTAAATTTTTCTTACTTTCATAAAGGTATATTTCTCTGTATTAAATGTTGGGTATTGTTGTTTGTTTCCTTTTGTTATCTTGCTATAAAGACAACACAACACAGGATATGAAGTCTAGAGATTGCAGACCTTCCTTTTCCACGTGACCTAGGTATTAAGCTACACTCAATCCTACTGTGGCCAGTTTGAAAGGTAGGAGATGCAATGAATTTCACTGGTGAAATGGGAAAAGAAGAGATAAAATTTATAGATAAAGGTACAGGTAAAAAATAATGTGCAGTGAGCTCATGACTAACACTGTATCATCTATATTGCCTATGATGATGCCATATATATATATATACACACACACACATATATATATATACACACATATATATGCTTACATTAAATTGAAAAGATTAAAAACATATGATATTATGAGATTTGGGGCAAGTGCTCCATATACTCTTGATTTTAATAAATACTTTAAAATGGAGATGATAATGGTATCCTATTGGAAAGAAAATAGGCTTAACCTTAATTCTAATATGCTTTGGAATGCTTTACTTACATTGTCTGACATATGTGTTTTGACAAGTCTAATAATAAAATTTAAATTTCTTTTAACTTATGGCTTAGGAGAACTAAGTGTCTTAAAAACTCAAGATGAAGCATTATATACACATAGAGGGAGACACATACACATACATGTATATGCCTTAGTTTTTAAGACATTTAAAGTATTTAAAATGTTAATTAAATAATGAATATCAAGGCTTCAAATTATCTCTAATAACTAGATTGCACAGAATATGGAAAAGGTAAATGGTTCAAAAATAATTAATATTCACTCCACAGCCCCTTTTTATAGATTTTTATATATAATTTTTAAAAGCTACATATGTAGAGAATAGAGGCAGAGCAAGATGGCTGAAGAGGAGCCTTCACTGATTGTCCTCCTACAAGACAACCAAACTGAAGACTACCTGCACAAGGAAGCACCTTCATAAGAACCAAAAATCAAGTGAGTGATTGCAGTACCTAGCTATCACATCATATCACTGAAAGACGCACTGAAGAGGGTAGGAAAGACAGTCTTGAATTGCTGATGCCACCTGTATAAGTCTGTTTTCAATCTGCTATAAAGAACTACCTGAGACTGGGTAGTTTATAAGGAAAGTAGGTTTAATTGACTCCTAATTCTGCAGACTTAATGGGAAGCATGACTGGGAAGCCTCAGGAAACTTACAATCATAACAAAAGGCAAAGAGGAAGCAAACACCTTCACAAGGTAGCAGGAGAGAGAGCAGGAGGTGGGAGGTGCCATACTTTTTTAAAGGATCAGATCCCATGAGAACTTACTCACTATGACAAGAACAGCAAGGGGGAAATCTGCCCCATGATCCAGTCACCTCTTCCAATTCGACATGAGATTTGAGCAGGTACACAAATCTAAATCATATCAGGACCCCTCCCCCATACCACAGCAGTGCCACATGATGTGGAGAGTTAATCTCTGCCCTTTGGAGAGGGAGAATACAGTAATTGTGGGACTTTCCACTGGAATTCAGTGCTGTCCTGACACAGCAGATATCAACAACAGGCAGAACTCAGCTGGCACCCACAGCAGGAGAATTTGGATCAGTCCTACCCTGAGGTGAATTGCCTGCCCCAGCAGTCAGAACCTGAGTTACAGCAAGCCTCACCATTGTGGCAAATGCGTTCTGGGATGCTAAATAAATCTGAAAAGCAGTCAAGGCCACAAGGACTACAGTTCCTGGGCAAGTCTTGGTGCTATGCTGGGTTCAGAGCCAATGACTTGGAGGCAAGCTAACTAGTGAGCAACCAGCTGTGGTGGCCATGGAGGTGCTCATACCATCATTCCTCCAACCCCAAGAAGAGCATCTCATTGTTCTGGAAGAGACGTTTCTTCCTCTGTTTGAGGAGAGAAGAGGGAAGAGTAAAGAAGATTTCGTATTTCCATTTGAATAACAGCTCAGTCACAGTAAGGTAGGGTAACGTGGAAGAGTCGTGAGGCCACCATTCCAGACCCTGGCCACTGGATGACATTTCTAGACAAGCTCTTCGCCAGAAGGGAACCTACTTCCTTGAAGGGAAAGAGCTAGTCCTGACAGGATTTATCATCTGCTAATTAAAGACCCCTTGAGACCCCAACAATAGGCAGCAATACCCAAATAATACTCTCTCTGGGTATTGGGTGAGTAACCCAGCATTTTCCTGAGTCTCACCCAATGCCCACAGAGAGTATTACTTGGGTATTGCTGCCTATTATTGGGGTCTCACGGGGTCAAATGTGCAGGTGTAACCCAGCACATTCCCACCTGCGATGGCCACGGAGAGAGACTCCTTCTGCTTGAAAATAAGAGGGGAAAAAATAAAGGGGACTTTGCCTTGTAGCTTACATACCACCTCGATCGCAGTGGGGTAAAACACCAAGAGGGCTCCTGGAGTCTCGGATTCTAGGCATTGACTTTTGAATGGCATTTCTGGGTCTGTCCTAGAAGAGAAGGAAGTCCACTTCCCTGAAGGGAGATTCCCAGGTCTGGCAGCATTCACCACAAGCGGACTAAAGAGACTTTAGGCCTCAAGTGAACACCAGCAGTAGCCACACAGTACTTTCGGTGGTACTGGGGTGGTGGCGGCCATGTGGAGAGACTCCTCTGTTTGTGGTGGAAGAAGTGAAGAGTGGGAAGGACTTTGTCTTGTGACTTGGTGCCACTTCAGCTGCAGTAGACTACAGCACCAGTTAGATATCCACGGTTTCCAGTACCAGGCACTGCCTCCCTGATGACATCTTAGGATCCACCTTGGGCCAGGGAGAACTCTCACCACTCTAAAGGGAAGGACACGAAGCATGGTTGGCTTTGGCACCTGGTGGTTGTAGAACCCTACTGCCTTCAATGAACATAGGTAATAGGCAGTGGTTACCGTGGGCCTTGGATGAGACCTAGCATCAGGCTGGCTTCAGGTCTAACCCAGCGCTGTCCCAGTGGTGGTGGCCACAGGGGTGCTTGTGTCACCCCTCCCCTAGCTCCAGGCTGCTCAGCCCAGGGACAGCCATTTCATTCGTGGGGGAGAAAAAAAGGAAAGAGAACAAGAATCTCTGCCTGGTAATTCAGAGAATCTTTCAGTTTGTATCCAAGACAACCAAGTTGGTGCATTTAAGAGTTAGCAATGGCCATAACAATATTATGGGGTTCCCCCATTGCAGATATGGCTGCATGGACTGAAAGCTTAGCTTAGAACACACAAATCTCTTCAAATACCTGGAAAGCATTTCCAAGAAGGATGTGTACCAACAAGCCCAGACTGTTAAGACTATAATAAATACTTTAACCTTCAATGCCCAGACATTGATAAACATCAACAAACACCAAAACCATTCATAAAAACATGACCTTATAAATAAGGGTCAAGTTTATAGATAAGACACAAGCGACCAATCCTGGAGGGAGAGAGGTATGAGACCTTTTAAACAGATAAGTCAAAATAGTTGTTTTGAGGAAACTCAACAAAATTCAGGATAGAACAGAGAAGTAATTCAGAATCCTATCAGATAAATTTAACAAAGGGATTGAAATAATTCAAAACAATCAAGCAGAAATTCTGGAGCTGAAAATGTAGTTGTGTAATGAAGTATACATCAGACTCTCTTGCCAGCAGAATTCATCAAGCAGAAGAAAGAATGAATGAGCTTGAAGACAGGCTATTTGAAAATACACAGTCAGAGGAGATAAAAGAAACAGAAAAAATAAAGCATACCTACACAATCTAGAAAATGTCTTCAAAAGAGCAAATCTAAGAATCGATGGCCTTAAAGAGAAGATAGAAGGAGAGATATGGGTAGAAAGTTTATTCAAGGGGATGATAACGAGAACTTCCCAACCTAAAGAAAGTTATCAATATTCAGGTAAAAGAATGTTCTAGAACACTAAGCATATTTAACCCAAAAAAGATTACCTCAAGACAGTTAATAATCAAACCCCAAATAGTCAAAGATTTTTTAAAAAGTACCCTAAAAGCAGCAAGAAAAAAAATACGAAGGAGCTCCAATACATTTGGCAGAAGACTTCAGTGGAAAGCTTACAGGCCAGGAGAGCGTGGCATGACATATTAAAAAAAAAAAAAAAAAAAAAAAAAAACTTTTACCCTAGCAAAAATATCCTTCAAATATGAAGCTGAAATAAAGACTATATATGCCTACTATGTATCCACAAAAAATAAATACTAAAAAAAAAAAAAAATGTGTGTATTCTGATTGGTAAAAGTTGCTAAGATTTTCCAGGGATGGGAGATTTTGCTTTTTCTTTTAAAAAATTTTTGACCAGATATTTTCTTTGTAAGAAAACTATTACTTAAGCATACACATATATTATTATATTGTATATAATTACCTTTTAATTTTCTGCAATTACCTTAAAATATTAAGTATTCCTTTTCTTGCAATTAAGAGAGAATACAATGAAAATAAGTCTCATGACAAATCTCTGAGATTGTTCCCTACTTGACCTCTGCTTTCACACTTTATAATTTGCACAGAATCCTAAGAACAATGATAGCTAAATGTTTATTCTTATTCCATTTTTCTTCTTCTTTCACCTACTTGGAACTTTTAAATATACAAAATGACTTTTATAATCCTGTAGAAAAGATGATTCGCTATTTATAGCAATCTCAGTTATCACAAGAGAAATACTGTCTATATGCTTTGCCTTGCAAATGTGCAAAACAAATTTCCTATAATGTTAATACCATGGTCTTCGAGTCAAAAATTCATTCCTTAGGGTTTATATTTTTCATCATCAGAAGGCACTCTTTCCTCTGCCAAGACAAAATGTGGCTTGAAATGAATTTTTAAAAAAACTTTCCTAAAATATCAATATTTTTATAAAAGGGAATAAAATGTAAAAATAGATATAGATCAAAAATAAGCATATGAAAAATAGTCATTTATTTCTGTTCTCCAATTTGACTTTTCAAGCACTAGATTTACCCTTTTTAAAGTTTTACTAACATTTTCAAACTCTGAATTCAACAATTTATTTGCTTAATATGAGGAATCATAAATATAGAAAACACAATTGTGATCATAAACATTTAAATTCAAATGTAAATATTATTATCTCTTCCATTTATTCATTTGTTAATATTTTATTTTATGTTTACTATCTGCAGGCATGTGCTAGGTGTTTGCCATACATTGTACAAAAGCCATGTAGTACCTGCCTGCTTTGAGCTTCTATTTGCTCATAGTTTTTAAATCTTCATGAGGTCACAAATCTTTGGCCTATGCATTTTAGTTCCCCTCATGTCCAGCATAAGACTACCAATTTATCTTACTTATTTCTTTCTTCACCTTTTTTCAAAGAAATTTCCTTCTTTTTTTGAGGAGACTGTATCTATCTTGAGGACAGAAAACTTGTGTGTTTTGTGTGCCTCTGCAAAGTCAGTACTACAGTATCTGTGTTAAGGACAATCCAGGCATATATTGGGCTCTGAATAAATGCTTATTAAATAAACAGATTGATAAATGTAGTTCTTATTTCAAAAACTATTATCATCTGAGCACTTTATCTAATCTCTTGTGTTACAGATGAGGAAATTGAAAACAACTAAGTCATTTGTCCAAGGCCACATAGTTGGCTGGCTGCTTTGAGGTAGAACTCATGGACCAAATTCCTAGTAATAAAAACTTACTAATAGGCTAACAACTTTTATCTCAGACTGGTTTTGCCATCTTTGAAATCTAGTCTAGAGAGAAGAACCAGAAGTACCTAATGTAAAAAGAGGCTACTTCTGCCAGCTATAAAAAGATGCATAAAGCATGCTCACTTTTTATGTGGCTATTCCTCAGTCACTTATCGCTTCAAACCCCCCAAACTAAGGTATCCTTATCTGGGAAAAAAATGCTTGGAATATATCATCATCCAGCTCCCTTTTTGTTTACATAGTCTACGATTCTTTAATCTCACTTATTCAAAAGTTATACCTAAGAAAACAGCATAAGAGAGCTAGAAGGGACTTTAAATATTATTTTTTCTAATAGTGTTGAAGCCTATGAAAAGAAGATTACTTCCTTGAGGGTCACATGGTCAGAAATCTGGCATGAATCCCAGTCTTTTATTAATCAAACTAAGATACTTTCCATCCTACTACAATACTATGCCAGTATTCACCTTGGTGAATTTTAGAGATTTTATTTTGTTAAATATTATTTTCACTGATTTAACATTCTCTTCAAGGAAAATTACTAGTTTATTTTGTTTTCAAAGTGGAAAATAAATAATTGGTTTTTGGACACTGTGTTAGAAAGGCTAAGTCCCATCCAAACACAGCCATTCCTAAATTTTTAATCAAATCGAAGCCTTTGGAAATGAACATCGTTTCATCTTGGAAATAAAGACTTATGTGACACAATGAGCACTGAACTGAGAGTCAGATAATTTGGGTCCTGATCACTCATTTCTGTGAGTTGTATCACTAAAGGCTTCATTTGTGTTCCCTATCTACAAAAAAAGTTAGCTTATCAACCTCACAGTGTGGCATTTCAGAGTGCATGAGACAGTATATGGGAAAGCAGTTTGTAAACTCTAAAGCCTTTTACAAAACTTGCAAGGAATGGATTTATTATTTTTAAGTTAAAACAAATTCAGAAGTATTTTAAACCCAAATGCAAAATATGGTATCTCCTGATCAAAACAAAAATAATTTTATTGTAAAGAATCTGCAACATGAGTTAGATTCTTTGGGTGTATATTAGTGGAAATTCTAAGAAAAAGACTCGCAGAAAAAATAAACCCCAAAAATCTTTTTGCCATTGGTTATTTTATAAATTTTAAAATGGAAGGAATAAAAACATTTTTTCAATCTAATCAGAACCAGTGATTTTTAAAGTCCTGTAAGATTTTCATACCATATCCTTGATGATATGTAATGTACAGGCAATTAATATATTCCATCATTAATATAATAATCTCATTATATATATATTATAATAATCTCTCTATAAAGTCTATACCTCACTCTGCTTTGAATTGGAATTTTGTGTCTATATCCCGTATTAGATTTTAATGACTTTTAAAGATTGTATCCGTGTATTTTTCTTAAATGAGCCTGCTTAAATATTTAAGAAACTTTAGAGAAAATTCCAGTCACCTCTCTTTCTTTTACATATTAGAAAATGGAAAAAAAAATGTACCATTAAAAGTGGCAGACACTGCCTACAAAGATGCCATTCTACATTTCAGAACTCTGACTGCCCCCACCCGGCTACTTACTGAACAACAATACGCTTAGGAAAGATGAGCCCTCTAGTGTCCCAAGAGGGTGATTTAAATCTAAACCAATCAGTGTAACTCCACCTCCTTTGCTGGTGATTAATTTAGGCATACGCAAAAAAAATCATAGTCCTGGTCAAAGATATGAAACGGTTCTTTTTCTCTCTCCTTCCCTGTCTCACTCTCCTCTACCTCTCTCTGGCCTCACTGAACTACTAAATTGCTACATAAAAGTAAAAATTAATTTATCTCATGCCAGTGAAGTTGAGTTCTTTGTCACCCACAGACAAAAGCATCCTGTCTAAAATAGAATTTATCTGATAGAGCAGAAGTGTATCATTTGTTGTATAAGGTATAGATGTATTATGATAGTTGGGAAAATATTTCTACTGTCTCTGAAGAAGGTTTTATGTCGAATTTAAACAAAAAAGATGTCTACAGTAGACTATTTTCTACCCAAAATCATATATTCTTTTCTATATCTAGGAATGTTCCCCTGTTTCTATGTCTAGGGAACATTCCACCTTAAAAAGGAAGCAAAAAAAAGAAAGAAAGAAAGAAACCCAAATACTAATTTCCTTGTCCTCCTTTCTTAAATGTGTTAAAGCATAGGGACATAAACTTGTATATTGGTTTAAGTCTGGATTCAGGAACTAGCTATGTAGAAGGGATAAGTAAATCATGCTTGCAAGGGAGCCATTCAGGTAACAGTAAATCCAGTGTCTAGTACGGGTGGAATTAATGTAAGAATCATAGTGTTACCATGAGAATCATTCTGTGACATGGTTTCAGGCTTGTTTTGGCTTCATAGGCTCTAACATTAGATCTTGAGTCTCCCTGGAGATATAGAATATCTTTGTTTTCGTATCCTTTCTCAGATTAAATTAGTCATATTTAATTTTTATTGCTTGCAAAGAAAAGCTTTGACTAAAGTTTTAAGTTAATGTCTGAGAGCCTCACAGGAAATTATTCACAGAACTCAGATGCTCAGATGAGAACCTGGTTTCTGCTTTAATTTAATTGAATGTAGCAATCAAAGAAAAAAGGAACAATGCAAGCATTTAAAAAACTGACTCTGTAAAAGAAAGGCAAATCATGCACTCTAGCACTACACTAAAGCAAGGTAGTATTGTAAGCGTGTCCGAAAAGGAGTATGGGCAATGGCATGCCAAGGTTTTGAGTAAAAATCATGTCTCTGACACTATTTGAGATGGCTTTCAGATCAAATTGAAATTTTTCTTTGAACACTTTTTAAGATGTCTGATTATGAAGTAACACATTCAATCCAGGCAAAGGTAGACTTACAGTGGCTAGCTTGAGAGATCAGAATACTTTATAACCCCAAATTCGGAAAGTTACTTCATAATTTTGCCTATCTTTTTAGGTTATCCCCATTTCCCTCTCATACCTACAACTGCTGGTATATCAGGAGTTTAAACCTTGAAATTATTCACTAAAATGAATCATTATAGCGTTTACAAGACACAGTGACTAATAAACTCAGCACCGTTTTCCTATTAGTCATTTAAAACTTTCTTCACAAGATGTCCTTAAAGGTACCTGTGTTAAAACATTGTAACGCCTGGGAAATCATGCACTCTCCCATGAAAGGGAACTCAAAACCGGAACATCATAGCAAAATTTTACATCACAAAATCAACTCTGCCATAGGCTGATAGTTTAGAATCATAAAATCCCAGAGCTGGAAAGTAACTTGATCTTCTGATCTGTTGGTTCTCATGACTTTCTATATATCTAAATCACTTTTGCTGCTTGAAAACACCTCAACCCAGATTAGGGTTGCCAGATTTAGGAAGCACCAGTCCACCTAGATAGCTCCAACTATACAGCCTTAAGAATTACCAACACACATTGTGGATAAAAATCCAATTCATTTGTTATCTTAAAATATATGGGGAAAATCATTTTAAATAAACACCTCTTCCCTATTTTGAATAGTTTATAAGAAGTAACCCAAACAGAGGAAGAAAGGCAAACAGCTGGAAAGTTGGAAAAACATGGAACATTCAAGAATTCTTTTGTTGTGAACAAAATAATAACGGCCAACCCCAGCAGTTAAATCTTTCTCACATGCAAAATATATTTAAGGTCCTGAGAAAAGAAACTGAAAATTAAGAATAAGACATCTAAGCTACCTTCTGCTGCTCTTGAAAAAAATCATGTCACATTACTGTATTGGACAGAATTTGTTGTAAAAAACAACATACCACTCCATGTGAATTACAAAACATTCTCAGCAAAAGGAAAATTAGTCAAGATAGAAGGAAATATGGTGAAACTGCCAGCTACACACTTGCTGTGTGTAGAAAGAGCCTTCTCTGTGTCGTTATTATTATTACTGTCATTATTATGCATTTAATTTGCTGCTTCATTTGTTAAATTGTAGTCAGGCATTTTATATGGCACTTGTTTCCAAGCCTTCATGTTAGACATCTGTCCAACTACTAAGGGTAGAGCAGAACCTGATATATACCTTAAATTTCAATGCATGTCTTTTCAGAAGGGAATCAGTGGCCAAATCCTAAGCTGGTTTTTGCCCTACATATTCATTGTTCAGGTTGAATTTCCCAAATATAGAATTGGGAGTAGGATGGTGTAGGATAAGATTATCCAAAGACTCCCTAAAGTTTTTAAGTCCATTTATTATTCTAAATTCATTAATGTGAACAGATAGAAAAAATGATTCCTTTTGAAAATACATATACAGTAGCTACAGAGTGTTCTGGATAAACAAAACTAAGGTGCCTTTACAAGATAGAGGCTTTCCCTAAAGACACAGAAAACATTATCCATCAATGTTCTCTGAAATTATCTTTGCTCTCTGGCCAGCTCTGCTGCATCAGTTCCAGTTCAGAAGAATGAGTTTGATCAGTTTTAAATGGAACTGAAAAGCATAGCTGGCATACAAATAGAATGAAACAACTATTCGTTGAGTCCTGCAATGTACCCAGAATATCCAAAGGTTCCTAGGAATTAGCTAGTAGGATACAGACCAACATTTTTAACACGGCCTATGTATTCAGTCCCTGCCTTCCTGTCCTTAAGACATCATTTTGGGTCCTAGCCCCTTGTTCTCTCAACTTGAGCAACAGTGGCATGTTTATTCTTTCTCAAAGTCCCCTCTGCACATTATTATAAGTGTAGTATGGTCTTCTCCACTACTGCATGCCACCAGTTAATTCCCAATTATCCATAAGATAGCATCAGCTTAGGTTTTTTTTCTTTCCTAAGAAAACATTTTATAACCAGGTTGGATTTATCTATTAGATGCTTTTATCCTGCTGTGCCCTTTGCTTCACTTACCACACCTGTAATTTTGCATGTGCTTTTGGCAATTATTTTAGTAATAGTTTTCTCCTTCATTAGATTCTAATCTTTTGTGGGCAAGTCTGTTTTGCTCTTCATTTTATCTCAACTATCAGGCATATAATCTGACATAAGGTGACATTAGTTAAATATTTATTGATGCCTAGATTAATCACATTAATGACTCGCCATATAAGATTATTCTTTTGAATAGATAAGAAATCAACAATTAGAGAAAACTAGTAATTTGCCAGAATGATCAGAGCTATAAAAACTAGACAAATGATGTCCAGCCAGATTATCAGAATCTAATTTCAGTAACTTTTCCCTCCTGCAAAAGTCCAGTCTTTCTTAAGGGTCATATAAGCTAAGCTTTTAGCATCAGTGAGTGTAAGCAAACTGTCTGTTGTCAATATTTCCAGCCAGGAAAAACACCAGGAACATATCTATATTGAACAAGTTGGTTTTATTACTCATTGCAATGGTAAATCATGACTTGTCTCACGGGGAATCAAGGTGTGTCTCAATAAGAGGGTGATAGAAAGAACTTAATATCAGGTTTAGACTTTGGTGTGAAAGAGGGTTTAGGAGATGGTGAAAGGAAGTGGGAATTTCAGAAAGTGGGGTAATTCTGTGATTGTGCATCTTAATAAATCTTATAGAGAGAGAGAGAAGACTAGAGTGATGATAAAATTATACTTGTTAAAAAATTAGAGATATCCCTTTAGGTCAAGAAAGGTGGAGTTGAGTTTTTGCTAGATATTACAGTGATCTGGTTTTTGTCTGTGCTTAGACAAAATGAGGAAGTTGCCTTGCTTTTTCTCATCTTATTGTGGCCTCAGTGTACCCTTTCTTTAGTATTAATATGTTGTAAAATTGTTTATGTTTAATAGGGGAATATATCTTTAGCGAAGAGTGTCAAGTCAGCTTTTAAATATCAGGGGCTATTTTTTCTTTTTTTTTTTTCTCTCTCTCTCTGTCTCCACCAGTATAATAAGATTCAGTGCAGTTAGATATATGAGAAAATATTCAAAGATGGAAATACAGATTGATCAGCACATAGAATTTTCAGATGAATCCACCTCTCTCCTTAAGAAGAAAAGGAAGAATGGATATCATGCCAGTACAGATTATTGGATGAAAGAAAAAGCAGATGAGGAAAGTAGACAATAAATTGTCAGAGCATCACTAGAGTTGCTATTATAATATTTTCATTTGCCTTTAAACATATTTGCAGGAAAAGAATGAAATTTTTACTAAAGCACCTACAGCAGTGACTGTGGTAGATGCAGTAATTCACAGCCCGTATCTCCCTTAAAGAAAATTAACTTACTTCAACTTCTGGAAATACTGTCAGAAGAAATGTTTCACACATTTAAAAAGCTGCCTAGGCTGAAGAGAATTACTTTACACAAGGTCATGCACCTTTCTTTATACAGCCTGTTTCCAATAACTAATTGATATGGGAGTATGAAGGTTCTTTCCATCCTTTTACCTCATCTTAGGACATCCCTGAACTATTGTCTTCATTTCAGAACTTCATGTAGTTTGTTTGAGGCCTCTGCTGTAACTATATCAGAATTTCAACTTCTTTCTCTGCTTAATTCTGCTTTCTTACTTTCCTTCCACAGGGGCTGACCACAAGAACATTCCTTAATAAATTTCCTTCATACTAATTTCTGAGTAAGAGAATGCTTCGCAGTAAACTCAAGCTGCAACCGTTGGACCAGAAGTGATCGGACAAAGCAGACGTAGATACAGGATCATCAAGCTGGATGACTCAACTCAACCCCCAGCAAAGAACAATGACCCCATCACTGGTGGTAGAGAGATCACAGAGAGCTCTGGCATAAAGCAGTTGTGTGATTGTTAAGTTCCTAAATTTAGATTGTTAAAACCGCCCCCAGTGGTAAACTAGCATATTAAGTCAGTAGAAGAGTTTGTATTAAAGCAAGGTGTCTCAATTTCAGCTCTATTGGTATTTTCTGCCAGATAAGTATTTGTTGTGAGGAGCCATGTTGTGAATTACAGGATGTTTAGCAGCATCCCTGGCCCCTACCCGCTAGTTATCAGTCGCACAATCCCCATTCCACCCCTCACCCGCAAGCTTTGACAATGAAAATTATTTCTCGATTTTGCCAAATGTCCTACCTTTCACCCCCCTGACTCTGTTTATTTAGCTTTAAACCTAAATGTGTCCTCTTCATTTCTGTCTGCCGATTTCCTGCCTTTTCTCTGGACCTTTGATTCAATGCCAAATCCACTTAAATTCTTCTTAGATATCAAAGTTATAATACTTTTTTCTCTCAATTTCACATTTACCCTTCCTATCTCTATATAACCTGAATGAATCATGTTTCACTGCTACTAATATGCATCCACTTATATTAATGTCCATTTTATGACTGTGAGTTTTCATATGCTTTACTTGTAATTTCAGTATTCAGTAGATTTCTCCTTGGTGTTTATCTCATGAAATTCAGTGTTGATTACATCAGTTGTCATCTCTCACTGTTCATGCTACCTGTTAATAAATTAGAAACTCACTTCTTTCGATGATCATGAGTTCAGGAGTCCAACACAGATCATTTAGTATACATACATCATTCCAACAGCTCTAATTATGCAATGCCTCTCATGCTTATGGTACTTGCTTTCACAGTGCAAATGCTGACCAGTCTGCTGAAGCTAAAGTTGCTCTAGTGATGGGAGGAGAATATTTTATCACTTTGTCTATCTGAATATCTCCCAGCAAAACCCAAGCATGTGGGCACCAATGTGTTGCCTCTCTTAGTGGTAAAGGTCTTTCCAATTAAATTCAGACCTATTATTCCTCAGGAAACACACATGCTACAAGTGTGTCTGAGCCAGGAATTAGTTCTGTCTTTGCACTCCCCTAAACTCAAAACCAACACTCCTCCTTAACCTTTCTTTCTAGTGCTACCCTACCTAGCCACACCCTTTTTTCTTTATATGGGATTCCCCGTTCTGCCATTTCACTTGTATCTGTACTTTTTCAGGCATGCCCTTATATATCAGTGCGTCTGATTATTCTTGAAATTCAGTGGTACTAGGTAGACCACAGAAAGTATTTAATATATGGGTTTAGTCTGAGTATTCAGATTGTCAATATTCAGGCTCTTTTTCTTCTCAGGAAATGCTATTTTTTTTTTTTTTTCCAAACAGACGGCGATGCAGACAGGCTTGTACAGGGAGGAGTTCCTCCCAATTCTTCTTGCCAGAAACATATGACCCTCAGTTTACATTGGATAATGGCTATTTATCATAATTTAACTTTTTGTGACATTCTCTTACCCACTGAAGAAGTAAAAATATTGTCTCTGTGTAAAACTTTCACAATACTAAGCATGTTGACTTGAATTTGCTTGTTATTAACATTAAATTATGTTGATTTAGAATATGGGCCTATTAACATGGATGTAATATTCTATGAGATAGTTTATAGATATAGAACTCAAAGCATCTTTAAAACAATTTCATAGAATTTTTTTTATAGATTATAAACTATGACCTCCCAGAGTTGGAGAGTTACTTGCCCGACTTAGTTCTTGATAGATATGGAGTGAAATCAAAGTTTTCTGACTCTTAGGCTAGGACTCTTGTCTCTGTACTGGCTATTTCTCTTTTTTAGGGTGGCCAAGTTTAAAGTTTAAGTCTAGTTTCTAACTTCTTTTACACTATTTATTATTAGAAAAGTTAATGGTCAAAATATGATTCTGTTATTCAAATGATAAACCTACTCAGATTTCGAATAGCTAAATGGCTAATCCTAAAATTATCAGACATGAAATGTAATGAATAATATGGAAAATATCTTTCTATATATAACTTTGCACTATAATTGGTAAACAGCTGCAGACTGTATCCATCTGTCCTTTGGGTTTTCATGACATTCTGTTATTTCACTCCTGTAAGATTTATTTTCCTTTTCCATACTATGCAAACCTTTTGAGTTCAAGGGCAATGAGTATTTATTATATGGAAATAAGATGCTATATAATTATTTTCGAATGACATTAAATCAAATTAATATGTTTTACAGAGAGTAATGTTACAGAGAGGAATTGCTTCAATTCTTCTAATTGAGTTACTACAGTTCCTTCATAAGTGCTTTTCAATAGTTCTTCATAATATCACATTTCTAAGTCACTGACCCACAGAAGCTTAAACCTGAAAAAGACTGATCAAATTGTGGCATTTTGCAATTTGGGAATTCATTTCAATTGGGGAGTATGTATCATTGACTGTCCAAGACTTCATAATTTAGTCATGGCTTTGACTTGAACCCAGGTATTTGTATGGCCAGAAACATTTCTTACAATAGAGAGAACGTATGGGTGCCTCATTTTACCGATATAGAAAAGGTCATATGTTTAAATTACTTGCTGATAACTACATCATTTATCAGCAGTCTTGGCAGGCACAGGATGCTGTGTTTCTCTTACTTTTAAAGTTTGTTTGCTTTAGTAATTGGCCTCCTTATGTGACTTTTAAGGTTGCTTGAATCTACTCAAGGTACAATGTATTCCCTGCTCTGTACCTAAAGGAGTTAAATGGTTATAAAAAGCAATGCTAAGGGACAACATCAGCTCTCAGACCTTCTCTTCTGAATAAAGGGATACCAGGCTCTGTGTGTGAATCTCCTACCTCAGCCTTCTGAGTAACTGGGATTACAGGCGTGTACCACCAAGCCAGGATAATTTTTGTATTTTCAGTAGAGACAGGGTTTTGCTATGTTGGTCTCAAACTCCTGACCTCAGGTGGTTCACCCCACTGGGCCTCCCAAAGTGCTGGGATTACAAGTATGAGCAAATGCACCGACCAGGCTTTTCCTTAAAAATGTCCCTTTCCATAGTTAAGTAGCCTGTTTAGTGGGTATTTAAAAAGCATGCTTATGTCCTCTCTGACTCCCTTTGCACAAATTTGCCATTCTTCACCAAGGCACTTTGCAAATGAAGTCATTTGTCAAGTTTGATTAGCTTCATTTGATGGATAGATAGCCCCCAAGTGGGGAAGGGATGTATTTGATTCTTCTGTGATGAATTTATCTGACTCCAAACCTAAGTTCGATTATTACTCTTGTCATCTCTCTCTTTCTTATTCCCCTGCTACCGCTGATATTATTTAGAAGTAGTAAAATTATTTCAATACATTCTAAAGAGATTTTAAACGAACATGTAATTTATTATTTGATTTGCTTACACTCTTTAGGAGCGCGACTGTATATTTCAGGCTGCCACCATTTTTGTAATCTGTCCCAGCTTGTGGGGATAGATAGGTTATGTGTCAGGTTGGTCATAGCAAGTCATTCATCTTGGGAATTGCTGGGTTCTCTGCAGCAGTTTGGGCTACGGAAAGCACGGTAGAATTAGAGACAAGAAATGCAGATTCTCTGCCAAATAGGAAAATATCATTTGACCTCAGTGAAACAGGAACGATCATCTTTCTTGTCTTTCTCATAGTGCTATTATGAGGGGAATTTAACATAATAAGGGTAAAACTAATTTGTAAACTTACAACATTTTCTAAATAAACTACAAATAGTATTACTATTTTCAAGGGTGTCAGGGATAAAATTAAAACAAGCCAAGTATAATATTTAAGCAACAAAACCTATATCAACCCAGTGTACAAGATAAACTGTTCCTTCATGAATATGTAAGTGATCAACTTGCCCTGTTTTTTCCTTCTTCAAGATATCCCTTCTGTCTGGAAAGCCTTATTCTAATATATTCCATAATCTATCCAGTGCACAAGAAATATATTTAAGGTAGAGAATACTACTTTTTTCATTTTTCATTTTGTTTTGATTATTAAACAACAGATTTATTTTCTCACAGTCTGGAGGCTAGAAGTCCAAGATGAAGGTATCATCGGGTTGGTTCCCTTTGCAGGCTGTGAGGGAAAATCTATCCCATGCCTCTTTTCTAGTTTCTGATAGTTTGAGGGCAATCTTTGGCATTCCCTGGCTCGTAGGTGTATCACCCTGATCTCTGCCTTTATCTTCACATGGCATTCCCCTGTATGTGTCTGACTCTATGTCCAAAGTCCCCGTTATAAGGACACCAGTAATAATGCATTAGGGCCCACTCTAATTACCTCATCTTAACTTGATTACCTCTACACTTATCCATAAGTATAAATCTCATTTTCCTGCATATGTTATTCATTATTTTCCTTTTCTGACTCAATATTACTTGTGAAATTCACCCTCATTGATATGCGATGTTTTATTTCATTATTTCCCAGACTGTATAGAATCTCATATTTCATGCCTCAATTTTTTTAGCCTTTTTATTTTTCATAGGCATTTATTTTTACTCTAAAGTTTAGTTGTTATATTCAATTTTATTAGGATTTTATATATGTTTTTATAGGTACACGCCTGAGTGCCTCTTTAGAGAGAATTTGCTGAATTGTAGGTTATAAACATATTCAACTTTTGAAGATTATCAGTTATTCAACTTTTGAAGATTATCAATTATCAAATGTCATCACCTTATCAAGTTGCATCCAAATTGTATTGTATGAGTCTTTCCTGTTTCACATTCTTAACAAAATGAGATTTTACTAGATTTTTAAGTTTTACCTTTTTAATGGGTTAAAATGCACCTTATTAAGGGTAAGTTTGAGCATTTCAGAACATTTGTATTGGTCATT
This sequence comes from Sapajus apella, assembly GCF_009761245.1. Lineage (NCBI taxonomy): Eukaryota > Metazoa > Chordata > Mammalia > Primates > Cebidae > Sapajus > Sapajus apella. Next base: position 10,606,249 of record NW_022436978.1, on the reverse strand, counting down.
TCAATCCCTTTTCTATGAAGTATTTATAGGGATCATTTGTTCTTCTTTTCTCTTGGGTTGTGTCTTTCCTGTCGATTTGTTGAAGAACTTTATATACTTTGGATACTAATTCTTTGTTAGTTATATCTGCTAAAAATATTCTGTTCTACTGTTGTATTTTTTAAATTTTTGTTGATTTATATTCTTATATGGAAGACATTGATAACTATATTGTCTGATATATCTTTTATTTTCTTTTGTGTTTTCTGTAGTTTGGTAAGAGAATTACATGTTTTCTTTTAGTAGTCATATGGTTTTCCTAGTCGTCACATTATATTTTTAATCCAATTGAAATTAAGTTTTGTGTTTGAGGAAATAGACATCAAATTATTTTACTGCATGAACAATTAATTCACTAAGAACTATGTATTAAATACTTCATGTCTTCCCTATCATTATGAAATAATACTTTATGCATATATTTATTTCTCCTTTATGCTTGGATCTATTTTTCATATGCACATTATTTTTTATAGATCTCCTTGTATCTTTTTCAGGCAGCCGGAACTGTAACATCTTTCTAATATACACTATAGTTTTAAAAGCATTCTAGACTTGCACAAGTGTTTTAATAATAGTACAGAGAGTTCATAAATATGTGTCAATCAGCTTCCCATGATATATCTTTGATAAGCAAAGTACAATGTTCAAAACCAGGAAATTAACATTGTTATGATACTATTAGCTAAACTACAAGCATTTTTCAAATTTAACCAGTATTGTTGCCCTAATGTTCTTTGTCTTTTCCAGGATCCAATCTAGCATGCCATATTGCCTTTAGTTGTGTCACCTCCTTCTGCTCCAGTCTGTAACATTTCCTCCAGTCTTCCATCATTCTTTGTCATTTATGACCTTGGCATTTTTGAAGAGTGGGTAAAGTTATTTCAAAGAATATTTCTCAATTTATATTTGTCTGACATTTATCATCATTAGGTTGAGAGTATGTTTTAAAAACAATACACAGAAATAATATGTCTTTCTCAGTGCCTCATATGAACATATTTTACTAGTGTTGTTAATTTTGATCATTTGATTAAGGTGGTACATACCAGATTTTTTATTGTAAAATTACTGTTTTTCCCTTTATAATAAGTTCTGGTCTTAAGTATAGAGTTCAGTGAGTTCCAACAAACGAAAACACCTAGGTAACTAACATACCTGCCAAATTATGGTACATTTATATCTCTCCAGAAAATTTCTTTGTGTGGCTTCTTCGCTACCACGGCATAGTAATGGCCCCATAAAGCAACCCTTCTGATTTCAATCAGCATATTTTCTACTAAATTTTTATAGATTTCTTAAAATGTTCTACAGAACCAATCATGTTGTCTGCGAATTCCTTTCAATTTTTTACAATAACTTTTGCATTGGTTAAGGCTGCATTAACACATAAAATATAAGTGGTAAGTAACATTGCATTGTTCCCAATCTGTGAGGAAAGTGCTCTGACTGCCACCATTAATTAAAATGCTACCTTTAAAAGTGATTTCAGGAAGATAGAGGGATAGGATTTCCTGGCCCTTGTCCCCTTGTGTAAACAGTGAGTTAACAGTCATCTATGGATGAAAATATGTTTATGAGAACTCCAGTGTCCAATTAAAAGGTTCCAGCACCCTGATGGACCACAATATCTGATATCACTAACAATGAAAAAGGTAAGAACAGTTTCATTTCATTCACATCACTCATCCCCCAAGCCAGCACAGCTTAACACCAAGACAGATCCCTCTCACCTGCAACTTTACACACAAGAGAGAAAATGAGGTGAACATCCAGATTCTCCAGGCTTTTGGGGTATTGCTCAAGAGAATTGCTTCTGTGTTGCTGTATCCGTGAAGCTGAGAAAGTCAGCATAGCTGATCACCTGGGAACATGTAAAATCAAAGAAAAGGGGTAGTAGCTCAGTGCAATCAGCACATAGATCTCAACAATTGCCCCACATGCACCCACAGCTGGCACCCATATGCAGCTGCAAATGACACAGGGATCTCGGTAGCCAGCACAGAATTCAGCAGCCTGCTTGACTCTGCATAATCAGGATAAGATGGAAACTCCTGAGACTGCACCTTCAGGAGATACATTGAGAAACACAGTTTGTGCTCATCATCTCAGCATATATGTGTATTGCCCTAGGGAAAATACGTGGTTGATTTTAGCACTTGGCAAGGCTCTGTAGAGCAAGGAGAAGGCACACAATGCTATGACATTTTCTTCAGGAGAAAGAAAAAGACAGTGGAACTTCTACCCGATGATGCCTCAGCATATTAGGGCAATACCCTAGGGAAAATGAACAGGCAGCATGCAGCACCCAAAATGGCTTTATAAAGTCAAGAAAATAATCACATTCCTAAGAATTTTCCCCCATTAGGAAGCAAAAGGAGTGGAGAAGGTGTATCCATAGAAAAAATTTGAGAGATCCCCCAGAATCTCTAGGTAGGCTTGTGAAAAATATATGTTTTGCCCGAAGCCAGTCTATAAAGACTGGAAAAAAGTGACTGCTTCTTCAAATGTGCAAACATGAAGAAATAACTACAGATATCCAAAAGATTCAGGAACATATAAAACCACCAAAGGAATAAAATGATGCTGCAGTAACTGACCCCAAATAAAGACAATATACAAATTACCTGACAAAAAATTAAAAGTAATCATTACAGAAGCTCAGTGAGCTACAAGAGAACATAGATAGACAACTAAGCATTATCAGGAAAGCAATACATGAACAATATGTAAAGTTCAATATGTAAAGTACACAATGAGGTAGATGAATATAAACAGTAGTTTTGGAAGTGAATACTGAAATTACTGAACTGGAAATTTAATACCCTGCTTTAATAGCAGACTTGCTCAGGCAGAAAAAAATTAGTGAACTCAAGTACAGATCATCTGAAATTGTAGCAATGAAAGCCTGCAGGACTTATGGGAAACTAATACATAAGCCAGTATGCACATTCTGTAGTCACAGGAGAAAAGAAAGAGAACAAAAAAAAGAAAAAGAAAGCTTATGTAAAGAAATAATGGCTGAAAGCTTCCTAAATCTGCAGCAGGAAATATTTAGATTCATGAACCTCAAAGGACTTCAAAAATGTAGAGTCTAAAAAATACATTATAATTAAATTACCAAAGTCAAAGGCAGAATTTTTGAAAACAGTGAGTGAAAATGATTCATCATATTTAAGAGATGCTCAAAAAGATGATAACTGGGTTTCTTAGCACAAAGCTTTTATCTAAGGAGAGTGGATGATATGTTCAAACAGTGAAAGAAAACTGTGAACAAAGAATAATATAATTAGCAAAACTGTTCTTCAAAAGTAAAGTGACAATTTATCAGACAAGCAAAATCTGAGGGTATTCCTTCAAAATTAGACCCTGTCTTAAGAGAAGTATTGAAGCGAATTCTTCAACTTGAAATGAAAGGTCAATACAGAGCAACCCAAAAGCATATAAATCTTATGATAAACAAACAAATACAGAATAATGTAATGCATTAATGGTGGTGCATAAATCACTTTATTATGTTAATAAAATTGATTTAATGTTTCCACATCATCTTCAAATCATAACATCATTTTGTACCCCACAAAAATATACATTTATTAACTATCAATTTATAATGAAATTTTAAAAAGAAATTTCAATTACACACATACTCTATTACTTTTTTATCTTCCATATGATTTCTAAGCTGTTTTCTATTTGTATCCTTTCTCTTCTCTCAGCTTTTGTTTGAATATTTCAGACAGCAAGCTGGACCTTGTACTGGGAGTCCAGAATATTTTTATGTGGTTGTCCTTTCTCCTAATCTTGTAATTCAGAAAAGAAAAAAAAAACTCTCCTATTTCATGCCAAAAAGGCAAACATTTCACTATGTTTGTGTCTCTTTCAGTGATGTAAAATTAAAACCACTTTGTGTGCTCACCTAATTTTGGTTTATATGAAGGTGGTTTTTTCTGTGTAGATAGTTGTTAACTTGGTGTCTTTGTGTGTGGGAGCACAACTGGTGGAGCTTTCTATTTATTCAGCCATCTTGCTCTGCCCTCCTGCTATAGTGCAGATTAAGTTTAATGATTCTTTGTTGATTTTCTGTCTAGATGATGTGTGAAATACTAACAGTAGGGAATTAAAGTTTCCAGCTATTATTGTATTGAGGTTTATCTCTCTTTAGATCTAATCATATTTGCTTTATGTATCTGGGTGCTCCAGTGTTAGGTGCATATGTTTTCAGTCATTATGTCTTCTTGCTGAATTGATCCTTTATTATTATATAATGACCCTCTTTGTCTCTTCTTACACTTTTTGTCTTAAAACAGATTTTTTTTTCTGTTATAAGGATAGCTACTTCATTGTTTTTTGGTTTCCATTGACATGGAGTATATTTTTCCATCTCTGCATTTTCAGCCTTTGTGTGTCTTTATAGGTGAAGTTTATTTCTTATAGGCAGCATATTGTTGGGTCTTGTTTTTTTATCTATTCAGCCTATGTCTTTTTATTGAGAACTCAGTTCATTTACATTAAATGTTATTATTGATTAGTTGGGACAGACTACTGACATTTTATTGTTTCCTGGGTTTTTTTCTGGTCTTCTTTTCCTTCTTTCTTTCCTTCCTATTTTTCTTTTAGTGAAAGTGATTTTCTCTGGTTGTGTAATTTAATTTCTTGCTGTTTACTTTTTGTGTAACCGCTATAAGTTTTTCAATTTGAGATTACCATGAGGTTTGGAAATACTACCTTATAACTCATTATTTTAAACTCATAACAACTTCACACTGATTGCATAACAAACAAGCATACAGATGAAAAGTATGAATACTCTACACTTTAACTTTTTCCCCGTGCTTTTTAATTTTTTGTTGTTTCTATTTACATCTTATTGTACTGCCTATGTCTTGAAAAGTTGTTGTAGTTGTGATTTGTATTAGTTTATTATTTAGTCCTTCTACTTACAAGTAGTTTACACACCACAATTACAGTATTATAATATTCTTTTTCTTTGTGCGTGCTTACTATTAGCAGTGAGTTTTGTATCTTCAAATGATTCCTTCCTGCGCATTAACATCAATTTCTTTCAGAATGAAAAGCCCCTTATACGATTTCTTTTAGGACACATCTGGCATTGATGAAATCCATCAGCTTTTGTTTAAAGACACATCTGGTGTTGACAAAATTCATCAGTTTTTGTTTGTCTGGGAAAATTTTCATTTCTCCTTCATGCATGAAGGATATTTTCACTGGATATACTAATCTAGAGTAAAAGGTATTTTTTCTTCAACACTATCCTTATGTCACATCACTCTCTCCTGGCTTGTAATGTTTCCCCTGGAAAGTCTGCTGCTAGTCATATTGCAGATCCATTGTATGTTATTCGTTTCATTTCCCTTGCTGCTTTTGAGATCCTTTCTTTATCTTTGACTTTGGGAGTTTGATTATTAAATGCCTTGAGGTAGTCTTCTTTGGGTTAATTCTGCTTGGTGATCTAGAAGTTCCTGTTATTTGAGTATTCCTATCTTACTTTAGATTTGGGAACTTCTCTGTTATTATCCCTTTGAATAAAGGTTCTACCCCATCTCTTTCTCTACCTCCTCTTTAAAGTCAATAACTCTTAAATTTGCCCTTTTGAGGCTGTTTTCTAGATGGTTTAGGTGTGCTTCATTCTTTCTTACTCTTTTTCTTTTGTCTTCTCTGTGTATTTTTAGATAGCCTGTTTTCAAGTTCACTAATTCTTTTTTTTTTCGCTTGATCAATTCTGCTATTAAAAGACTTTGATGCATTCTTAAGTAGCCAATTGCATTTTTCAATTCTAAAATTTGTTTGATTCTTTGTAATTATTTTAATGTCTTTGATTAAAGTGTCAGATGTATGTGAACCAGACCAGCTCCATCTTAAATAGAAGCTGGGTAAAAAGAGCTGAAACCTGCTTAGTTGCATTTCCAGATGGTTAAGACATTGTTAGTGACTGGATGAGACAGGAGTCAGCACAAGATATGGGTCATAAAGACCTTGCTGTTAAAACAGTTTGCAGTAAGAAGCTGGCCAAAACCCTCCAAAACCAAGATGACTGCAAGAGCGACCTCCAGTCATCCTCACTGCTATACACCATAACAGTTTGCAAATGTCATGGCAACATCAGAAAGTTAACCTATATGATATAAAGGGGGAAGTATGAATAACCACACTTTTTTTTAGCATATCATCAAGAAATAATCATAAAAGTGGGCAACCAGTAGTCCTCAGGGCTTCTCTGTCTATGGAGTAGCCATTCTTCATTCCTTGACTTACTTAATAAACTTGCTTTCACTTTACTGACTTGCCCTGAATTCTTTCTTGCATGAGATCCAAGAAGCCTCTCTTGGGGTCTGGATCAGGACCCCTTTCCTGTAACAAAAGCTGGTCATGTTTGTGTCCTTGTCTTCAGGATGGTGAGATTCCCCAGGCTTTAGGCAGGTCCAGAGTTGCTGTCAAAATTTTGGATCTTGTGGCCATGTTTCTATCAACATTGAACCAGGAAGAAATTGTATCACTGAATAGACCAATAATGAGTTCTGAAATTGAGACGCTAACAAATAGCCTATCAACCAAAAAAACAAAAACAAAACAACCCAGGGCTAGGTGGATTCACAGCAGAATTCTATCAGAGGTACAAACAAAAAGTTGGTTCCATTCCTGCTAAAATTATTCCAAAACATTGAGGAGGAGGAACTCCTCCCTAACTCATTCTATGAGGTCAGCGACATCCCAATACCAAAACCTGGCAGAGATACAAAAAAAAGTAATAACTTCAGGCCAACATTATTGATGAACATCAGTGCAAAAATTCTCAATAAAATACTGGTGAAACAAATCTAGCAGTACACCAAAAAGTTTATCCACCATGATCAACTAGACTTGATCCTTGGGTTGCAAGGCTGATTCAACATATGCAAATCAATACACGATTCATTACATAAACAACACTAAAGACAAAAATCACATGATTATCTCAATAGACGCAGAAAAGACCTTCGATAAAATTCAACGTCCCTTCATATTAAAAACTTTCTATCAACTAGGTACTGAAGGAACATAACTCAAAATAATGGGAGGCATGTATGATAAACCCACAGCCAATATCATACTGAATGGGGAAATGCTGGAAGCATTCCACTTGAAAAGAAGCACAGACAAGTTTTTCCTCTCTCATCATTCCTATTTAACATAGTATTGAAAGTTCTGACCAGGGCAATCAGGCAAGAGAAATAAATAAAGTGTATTCAAATAAGAAGAAAAGAAGTCAAATTATCTTTGTTTGCAGATGACATTATTCTATACTTCGGAAACCTCCATGGTCTCAGCCCAAAACTTCTATACTGATAAGCAACTTCATCAAAGTCTCAGGATAAAAAATCAATAAGCAAAAATTACTGGCATTTCTATACACCAAAAACTGGCAAGCCAAGAGCTAAATCACGAATAAACTTTCATTTACAACTGCCACAAGAGAAATAAAATGCCTCGAAATATGGCTAATGAGGATAATGAAGGGCCTCTTCAAGATGAACTAAAAACCACTGCTCAAAAAAATCAGAGATGACACAAACAAATGGAAAAATCATTCTATGCTCATGGATAGGAAAAATCAGTATTGTGAAAATGACCATATTTCGCCCCTCCCAAAATTTATGGATTCAATATTATTCCCATTAAACTAGCATTGATATTCTTCACGTAACTAAATAAAAGTATTTTAAGATTCATGCGGCCAAAAAAGATTCTGAATAGTTAAAGCAATCCTAAGCAAAAAGAACAAAGCTTCAAAAGTCTTCAAAAGGTGAATAATGAGCAAAATGACTCATTTACTTATAAATGTTATAAAAAGTATTAATATTTAAACATTATTAGATGCTGTCCTGAGAATATCCCATTTTTTAACTAAATAGTATACAATTCAAGGAAGCCTCTCTCTTTTTCTCTCTCTGTCTTACCATGAGAAGATAGTTTTGTGACTCTATATATCATTTAGTGTAATATTATGTCAAATATCCTGAGTTTTATGTATGATCAACAAGTCATATCCAAAATTGTGAAGTGTGTTGAGGCAGAGGGAGGCATCAACTGATATTTATTGAGCATGATTGTTAAAACACAGAGAAGATGCAAAATAGTATAAAATTTCACACATATAAAATAAGGGAGATGTCATTGACCATAACTGGAAACTGAGAAGAAATGGGTTTTTTGAGGTGAGGATATCAAATTTTGTTACATTATATTTAGTGTCAAGTGACTGTGGAACACCAAGTAAAAATGTTCAGAAAGTTTAGATTTGAATGTTAATGTTTAATCAGCTTAGAAATTAAAATGTTTGAATAAACATTTGAATGTCTTTTTTTATTTTTTAAGAAAAAAATTCAGTAAAAACTTTTTTCAGAAAAATATTGGTTTATTACATTTTCATCTTTATATTTTAAAGGAAAAATATTCATAATAAAACTTTGTAAGTGTCCATCATCAAATATTATGAGCACAATTGCTTATTAAAGGTGTTTTGATTACCCAACTTTTGAACAAGACTTAAAAAAATTATTACCAAATCCATAGAAAACTGCCACCTTATTTATAAGCATATGAGCAATTCAGAGAACATATTCAGAAAACATTTGACTTTTTAATATTCAGTTGTATCTCTTCCATCATCTAGGGAGATTAAAAGTAGCTCCCTGATGTACTTTATGAAATAAGGACAATTTAGCATCAAGTCTAACTTATGTGTAACAAAAAAAATTATTCCAATTGGACTGATCATTGTGAACTTCTGATATTCTTCTGTTCTTAATATTGGTATAAAAAATCAGAAAAAAATCAACATTAGATTTACTTATTTTAGTTCATATGTTGATAATGAATTCCATGGAACTTTTCCCCTTTCTTTATTATTTACCATATGTGAATATTGTATATTCATGAAAATTTAATAAAACTTAACCTTAAAAATGTACCGCAAAAGAGAAACAGCTGTAAATGCCAAGATTTGTACTGACTGATGTAATGTTAGTCTATAATCAGAGACTCCAATCTGCCCCCAAACAAATTACACTGTGACAAAATCTGTCTGCAAAAAAAGTCAAAATGAATATAGTATTAGAATCAGCTTCAGTACAGTGATCCAACAAAACAGTCACTAAAGATTAAAGTGGGATTTGACAGCAAGGCAAGCTACAACTCCTGGATCCAGAATGCAGAGGTTTACTGCCAGTGCTGAGCTGGAATCCTGGCCTGGAAAAGAGGGATGTCCAGAAGGAAGCCACACTGGGGTTGGAAAGCAGGCTTTTGCCCATAAAGGTTAGTGATTTTGAAGCCTCGAAAACCTCAGAGATTCAAATTGGGTAAGTTATTATTTCAGAGTAGAAGGGTGGGGTGACCAATATGGTTCTGCTGAGTAGCCCAGAACTCAGAATACTGGGGCGAGGCACTTGGGGTTCTGTTCCCAGTCCTAGCTCTCACTTTCCCAAGATATCAGTGTTAGCCACTTAGTGTTTTCTGTCACAGTTTTCTTCTAAGTATAATCGGATGAATACATTTACCACCTATTGAATTTAATAGAATGTCACCATTTAGTGTTTTAAAATAGAAGAGAATAAAATAGAACAGAACAGAAATTATAGAGCTGTAAGAGATTTACAGATCTAGTAATCCAATTCTTTCAACACTATAGCTTCAAAATAAGGGACATATCCCAAATTACACATCTGCCAAGTGCTTCGAAAGCTTCTTTTTTTTTAACTTGGGATTATAGGCTGCAACACAACCCTTGGAGGTTTTATTGTATCTGGGGATAGCCATATATGTATTGCTTTGTGAAGAAGGAAAAATTATGTTGCAGATATATAAAGTGTCATAAAATGTTATTAATACATAATTTAATGAAAAATATTACAATATGTACAAAAAGAGCCTATTTGTATTCAAATTAACAGATATACATATACCTCTGGGAGAAGGATCTGAGAGAAGTGTATTAAATGGTAACAGTACTTATTTCTGTTTTTCATTTTCTTTTTCTGGTTTATCGGTGATTTCTAATATAGTGACTATGTATTTTGCAGTAGGAATAAATACTTCTTATGGCCTAAAATACAAAATATACCAAACTCTGAAAAATGAGGTATCAGTTCTTTGCATTTAATGTTTTAATCTTTTGACCACACATATTCTGATGAATCTTAAAACTATACCAGCAAGGCAGAGCTATCTTTTAGGATCCAGGTTACTTATCCATCTGTCTTCTTCACATGCATACTTGGCATATCAAACTTACTAGATATTCAAAGTGGACTTGTTATCTTCTCCACGCCCCCTTTAACAGTGCTTGCTCTTCATTCCGTGCTACTTAATGCTGCCTCGTGAATCCATGGCAGCACTTCTCCCCAGTTGTTTAAGTCACCTTTCTCTCCTCCCATCTTTTGCCTCCCAAACTCAATCCATTAGGTTGGTGGGTTAACGTTATTGCCAAAACGGATCCCAATCCGTGCATCTGTCTTTATTTCCAGTGCCCACACCTTAAACTCGTCACTGTTCTATTTTCACTCGCAGTAGATTCCTACGCAGCTTCCTTTATCTACTCTTATTTCCTTCAGTACGTTCTCCACATTGCTGTCAGTGTGATCTTTTTAAAACTATTTGATCATTTCTCTTTCCTGTAGTCTAAAGGCTAAAATCCTTACCACAGTCTGCAAGACCCCGCCTCGTGTGATTCCTACTTACTTTTCTAATTACAGTTGGTGATAGCCACCTCTATAAAACTACAACAGGGAAGCAGGACTAGAATTATTCTCACTTACAGCTAGGAAAATAATTCTCTGAGAGTTTATTTTCTCATTAGCAAATCCCCAGTACTTAGTACAAAGTTCTGAACCAATCAAGTTAGTTCCTATTCTCTTTTTTCACAATACAATCTTAGCTCCACAGTTCCAGATTCATTTAAAATAGTACATACACCTCAATGGAAAATAATCTTGAAATCAAAGAAATATTTCACAGTAAGAACTATATTCCTAGAAATTTTTTTAATAATTTAAATAAATATGAATTATGTTTTTCTAAAATGTCAAACACTAATAGGTGTGATAGTAATGATCATGGTAGTAATAGCCAAAATGTACTGAGTTCTTAATGTAAATACTCTACATTCATCAATTCATGTATTCCCCATAAAAACTTAATGCAGCTTATTAATATTAGTATCCCCAATTGACAAATACTTGACTTGTGGTGTGGAGAGGCAAACTATCTGTCCCCAGTTACATAAGAAGTAGAGGAGCCAAGGTTTGAACCAATCTAATTTCTATAGCTAAGTTATCCTAACGCTTTTTGAATGTATTTATATTATTTGTAATCTCAAGATAGGCAGTATCATTCATAGCGCACAAAAATTTCAAGCCATTTCTTTACTGCTTGTTCTTGTTGCAGTTTTCCAGATTGATCTTACCATATTTCCTCTCACTGACACTGTACAGACTTCAGGCGTAAGACACCACTCCCATATCCCCAAACTACTCCTGCATTTCCCAGCCTCTATGCACATAATCATGTTGTTCTGCATATATTACTATATCATCTTTTCTTTATAACTTTAATTAGCCTTTACAACTTTAATTAGACATAGATAGCACACTATAAAGCAGCACCATATCAATGTGTATTGCATTGAACTGGTCCTCTAAAGATAAGAACATACAACTTTCTAAAACTCATATATTGCTGTCCTAAGGTAAACAGCTGAAATTCTTCATCAACACTTTAACCTTTGCCATAAAAGTGGATCGAAACAATGACCTATATCTGTATTGGTTGAAAAAAAGCTAACAAAATACTAAATAAAAACTTGAATGCTAGAAATTGATTGATACAGAAGTGTTCAGAAAAAATAGAAAACTTCGATCATAGTTAATGTATTTGCATGCAAAATTGATTTCTAAAATTTACACATAAAAGTGAACATTATGTCTTATAGTCACAGTTATCATGCTACTCTTACAGTAGAACAAGATTTGCTCATATTTTTTCTTTATTTAAAGGTGCTAGTCAACAATATTCTTTCTTTCTTACATATTATAAATATGCCACAATTTTATTTTCTTGGTATTTTTCCCATTTGGAATTTAGAAGAAAAATAAGCTTACATTTGAGTATTCAACTAAATAACCAAATAATTCAACCAAACAAAACTTCCTTACTATAGTAGCCAGGAAGTCAGAGCCTAAAGGGTTCTATAAAGGCTGAGAACACATATTGCGAATAAGGAGTGAGGTAGTTGGTGGCACGGGTGTGGTTGGAAGAGCCTTTGGCAAAGAATAAATATACTTGCCTTCTAAGCTCAATCATTCAACACTGTAGAGGAAAAATATCTTCTCTATTACGAAATGTGGAGTTTGTACTATATGACTTCAAAGGTTTGTCCCTCCAGTCTTAGATTCTATGATTCTAGGTCAAGTGGGGAAAATTCTACAAAGCTGAATCCTTAAGCTCTGGTCTCCACCATTGTTTGACAGAAAATATAGGAAAATCAATAGATCTAAAATTCCAGCCTGAAAAGCCAAACTTACTAAGGCTTTGATAATGGTTATTTCTTACGTGTAGTCGTAGCTTGCATTTCAGTGCATCAGCAGCTTACCCACTATATATGGAAGCATGTGGACATAGTAACAGCCTGCATCATTAATATGGACATACATTCAAGCTATGAAATATGTTTTTCAAAGCTTTTATTTCTTTTTAGAACTACGAATAATCAAAAGGGTGATCTGAATTTTTAAGAGCAGCTCTGACAAAGAAAGTGGTTTTGTTCAAATCCCTTAGAAGGAAAAACAAATTTACTTTCCCTCAGGGATACCCTATGACAGCCTAGTTCTGAATATTGCTACAGTTCAGAGTCCGTTATTTGTGAACCCAAGAAAGCCAAGAAAGGGTCCTTTACACAAAGCTGCAAGAATAAGGAAAATAAAAACCCAAAGTTAAGTATGACCATCCAGCTGGCACATGTGCCCAGGCCACAATTGGCTTTGGCAAGTCCCCATCCTCGAGACCTCCAGTGGCTCTGAAACTCTCACCACAAGAAAATCATGATGATTTTAAAACACAGGAATTAAAGAACATATTGATGTAATTTTGGTGAAGGAGCATTTAGAGAAATGTGTGTTTGTCTTCGAAGGTTGGCTAACCTCGGGAAAGCTTCAGACATGTAATGGGGCTATTTGCCTAAGACTTGGTTCTACTGTTCCTGAAGAGATGGCAATATTAACCATTCCCAAAGTGCAGAATTGACCCTTTCCCCTTCTCACTACCCCATGCTCAGGAGAAGCAATCTATGCCCAGACTTCTTTTTAAAATTAGAATTATCTCTCTGTGTATAAACTGATCACCTAGAGTCTTAACCAGAAAATAAAACTAGTTCTTAAATTTTCTTGGAGAAATGTCTCTCAAGTGATTATATAATTTCCACTTGAATAATTCCTTATGAAAGAAATTCTTAAGCTATTTTTCCAGATAACAGAGTAAAAATTGGTTTCTAATTCTACACATTCATTCTTTTTCTTACTCTAAGGAGCAAAAATAACAATCCATTATCTGGGCCATAGCCACTCTCATATTCAATCTTATTTCTAGACTAAATATTCCAATTTGTTTTCACCTGACACCATAGTTTCAAGTGCTTTACCATCCTAATCATTCTTTCCTATAAATGTCCAGCTTAATTTTCATCTTTTAGGGTACTTGTTTTAATTTTTAAAAACATTTTGCCTAGGTTGCACTGCAATACTCCTGTAAAATAATGCAGGGTCTTGATATTCTATAAAATGGGTTTATTCAAACAACTTTGCCTCATTTCTAGATTTTACAACTAATTTGTAGACAAACAGATTCAATCTTAATTGCCTAATCACAATCATAAAAACCTTCTCTCCAGTTGCTATCATATGTAATTACATAAATTATGTAATTACATAAATTATGCTTCTAGATGCTAGTTACCTAGTTTAGTACTAGCTTACTAGGTACTAATTATATTTATTATGGCCCACAAGGTACTCCTGTTTCGTTTAGAAATTATTTAGACTTTTTTTTAAAAAAAAGAAAATTCTGGTACTTGTGACATGGATGAAAATGGATGAAACTGGAGGGCAGTGTTCTAATTGAAATAAACCAGATAGAGAAAGACAAATCCTGCATGATCTCATATATATATGGAATCTAACGAAGTAAAACTTATAGATATGGTGAGTATAAGAGTGGGTACCAGAAGTTGAGGCATGAAGACAATAGAGAGATATTTGTCCAGGAATGTAAACTTTCAGTTTTGAGATGAATAAGTTCCAGAGACCTAATATACAACATGGTGACTATAGTTAATGATAACATATTGTATACTTGATATTGTCTAAGAAGTTAGATCTTAAGTATTCTCACAAACATACACTACACAAAGGTAATTATGCAAGAGGGTAATAAGTCAATTACCTAGATGGTGGTAATGATTACACGATACATACGTATATCAAAACATCACATTCTACACCTTTAATGCATACAGATTTTTGTCAACTATGCCTTAATAAATCTGAAAAAGCAGTGGCTTAAAATAGCAATCATCTGTTTTCTCCGTAGGTCAGAAATTTGGCCAATCGCATTGAGGATAGCTTGCCACTCTTCATGTGCTGACAGTTCCTCTTCAGTTGTATTCTGCTCAGTTACAATGTTCAAGATTGCCTCACTCAGGTGAGTGGCCCCTCAGCTGAGGTTACTTCAGAGGTTGGACATGGCTGGGTGGAATGGGTCTCTTTTTGTGATGTCAGCAGGGCTCCCATATATATTTGGGGCCTCAGTTCTTTTCCATGTGCCCTGTCTCTCAATGTATAACCTAGGCATCTTATATTGTGTCTATATCCCTTCTGAGCAAAAGCAGATCCAACAATTCTTATGTCCTGGACTCAGAAGTCCCAAAGCATCAGTTCTACAGTATTGTACTGGTCAATTAAAGCGGAGAGTCCAACACGGATTCAAAGTGTGGGAAATAGCTCAATCACCCATATGAAAACTAATATAAGTACACACACACACACACACACACACACACACACACACACACAAGAAAATAGTAAACAAAAATTCAAGACTAGATTATTGGGTACACAGATAACTGTTCCTGAAAGAATTGTTTTACATCAAATTGTAGTTTGTCCACATTACTAAAAATGGTACGTTATCTCACTAATGGAAAAATGTAAAATTAAAAATTACTATTATGAATTCAACTGCTTTTTAAAATGAACTTGTGTTTTAATTTCAATAGGATCTAAGTACATTTATAACTGTATAATATGTACATACTATCATATTACTTATTCATTCTATTGGCAATACTTGGAGTGTATGAATTCTGGACACCCTTACAATAAGAGTTCAAGTAATCAAGGTTAAAATCTATTAATTTCAGAGAAATAAAAGCACTAATATTTAATTGTCAATTTACTACATAAAAGCCAAAGGATATCCCTATTCAGGGCCTTCAGATCAGCAATTTTATTTCTATCAATATTTTCCACTTGATTTAATTTAATTACAGGCATTGACTTGAATCCTTACTATGTGTTTAAGAGAATATTATGATCTTGGAATATCTTTACAAAGTATGGAAATTTATTCCATATAAAACTACAGTTTTTCTCATTTTAACAAAAGCTTATCTCAGCCAAATATTAATGTTATAGAAGCCTTGATGTACATCTCCCTCCTCTCTCTCTACACACACACACACACAACACATACACACACACTGTCTCTCTTTCACACTCACACACATTTTAAAATTTGTGAAATTCTACACATTTTATGAATATTTTACTACATGGTTAAATCATATTCTACTTCATGACTTTCTATAGCTGCATCTTATTACACCATGCAGCTATATTATCATTTAATTAGTATTGAGTATTATGTTGTGTCAAATTATTTACTATTTGAAATATTATTTTAATGAATATGTTATTCATAAATTTTTGAGAATATGTCACTTCATTTTTAAACATTTCTGATGGGAGTAAAAACTATCTCAAAAGCTTTTGACATACATAGCTAGATTGCTTTACTATTACACTTCTATCAGCAATGTCTGCCCATATTTTTAAGCCTTGGCCCACACTGAATATTGTCATAAGCTGTCAGTCATTTTTACTTTGCTAAATAAAAAAAAGTTTATTTTTCTAAATGTATTTCTTTGGTCACTAATGAGGTTTATTTTCTTTCTTTTCCAAGGAATTAAAGAAAATATTTTCTAAAAGTTACAGTTAAATCCCCTCATTTGTATATATATACACATATATAGATATACATGTGCATATATGTATACATATATATGTATTCTATGTGTATATTTTTATACACACATATAAAATCAAAATATATTAGCAATAGTTGTTTACCTCCATATTGGTGAATTATGAATGATTATTATTATTATTTTCTGTATATTTTCAAAAATTCTCTGTAATTAAGATGAACACATTAAGATCTTACAATATAGCTGTCTTTAAAGCTTACCCTTTAAAGTTATATTACAATAAAATTATTTCAGAACTTTATAAAAAAATTTCAACAGGGCAGGTCCCAAGTGGGATCTGTCTGTATTCATTATTTGTTGGATTTGATAGGCATTTTACAGTGCGATCTTTGTCAGATAGAAAATAGAATAGGATTTTATGATTGTCACTGAATGCTGCCTCCCTACCTCAATCATACACGCCTAGAATAGAGCCTAGCAATGAAAAAGAGTCTGCCAGTCATTTCCAAATTAATATGATTTGGACCAAGAAGTTCCTTCATCCTGCAATATTTCAGTTCAGACACTCTTGAGCAATAGTTGTGGTGAACTGGTTCTTTTCCTTTGTCTTCCCTTAGTTTGGTTCTTTATCAACTTTCCCTCAATCAGGCTCTGGTGTCTCCACTCTTGTGGGTTTTTGTTTGTTTGTTTGTTTCCTTTGTTTGTTTGTTCGTTTGTTTGTTTTGAGATCAAGTCTTGCTCTGTTGTCCAGGCTGGAGTGCAATGGCACAATCTCAGCTCACTGCAAACTCCACCTCCCACTTTCAAATGATTCTCCTGCCTCAGCCTCCCGAGTAGTGGGGATTACAGGCACCCACCACCACAGCTGGCTAATTTTTGTATTTTTAGTAGAGATGGGGTTTCACCATTTTAGCTAGGCTGACCTGGAATGCCTGACCTCAAATCCACCCTCCTCGGCTTTCCAAAGTCCTGGGATTACAGGCGAGAACCACCGCTCCCGGCCGGTATCTGCGCTCTATAACCACTTCTGCTATATCCTGCAGCTGCCAGCTTTCCTTGTGATTTGCCACCATTTCGTTTCTTCCCAGGGAATTTTTTTTTTTAAATCCCAGTCACAATTTAGTTTTCAAAGCTTTATTTGATCCCCATTCCCCACGGGATATCCTCTTTACTTCATCTAATTACCTTTAAACTGATCCTCAAAGAATGTAGCATTATTTTGTGTTAGAATAATGTCGCATCTGGTATTTGTGTCTATTTCTTATCATCCCTATTACATATGAGTTTTTAATAATAGTAACGGTACTAAAGATGTTTTCATCATCTCTCTGTGATTCATCATTCCCAAATATGCTTTGCACACAGAATTTACTCAGCATATATTTGGCTGGATGAATAAATAAATGATGGGACTATGTATCAAAAGTTGACTGGATGATCCACACTAGATTGAATGAGCTTCTTGCTCATTAACAAGTTATCCTTAGTAAGCTTGGATGGCTAAAGGAAAGTAATTGATAAAGTCAATTTAGAAGCAGCAGTGATAGTGGGTGCTTCTTGATTCAAAAAAAAAATCACCATTTTGTTTTTCTCTGAGTCTTGAAAAAATTGCTTACCTTCTCCAGAACGCACAGTTTCCATAACTATAAAAAGAAAGCGATCAGCAAGCCAATCTCCATAACCTCTTGTAGCTGAGGCAGTCTTGAATTTTATTATTAGATTTCATTCCGTTTTAACCTAAAATGAACCTGAACATCTGAATCATCCCTGGAGCCAAGCAAGCTTTAGAGCCAAGAGGTAGGAATTAAATTTAAAGATGTCCCTATTGCTGTTTCCTGGATCTGTACACTTCAGCCCATTAAGAATGAAATTCTACTCTACAGCTGTCAAGCTCAAATTAACTTCTTTTGAAATGATCTTCTTACACTTATTCTGCTAATCGATTTCTCCTTTCTAAAATACTCCATTAAATCTAACATTTTAATAGTACTTCTGTTATTATTTTTTAAACTATGCTCTAAAAAGTATGCAAAATAAATGTTCATGTTAAACTGATTTTTACTGGACCTTGCCATTCAAAGATTAAATAATTATTATTGCTGATTGATTGTCAAAGGAAATATTTTTGAGGTTAAATTTTTTTATAACCATCCTCTCTATGAAGTAGTTATAGCTGTTAAAACAGATAAATGTACTAAAGTCTTCCCTTAGAGTGATGCCTAAGAAAAAATATCTTAGTTAATAGAATATAACTTGTAATTAATAAACTCTTTATATTTGAATGATAAAATTTCTGATCTTTTTAAAGTAGAGGAGCTTGCTGTTCTTGTGTCAGTTTGCTGAGAATGATGGTTTCTAGCTTCATCCATGTCCCTGCAAAGGACATGAATTTATCCTTTTTTAATGGCTACACAGTAGATGATGGGGGGATGGATGCAGCAAACCACCGTGATACGTGTATACCTATGCAACAAACCTGCACGTTCTGCACATGTACCCCAGAACTTAAAGTATAATAATAAAAAAGTGTAGTAACTTGATACATTTATTATAACTTTAACCTGATACTAAAATGAAAACCTCCAGTTAAAAAGTTTAGGCACTGTCTTCGGTATCCTTGCAACTCATTATTTTTGTCATTCTTATAAGAATGAGTTGAAAACTTTTATTCGTTTTCCTCACATCTATGGCTTTACATTAGATTACCAAAGTCCTTTTTATATAACCATTGCATTTAATTTTGACTAATAACACTAGTTTGGAAATAAAAGAGACCATAAAGTTAGGACTAATTTAATGGGCATATCTTACTCTATGGATTAAAATATTTATTTAGTGTCTGGAGTCTTCATGTTTCATTCTTTAGATCTAATTAAACTGACACTGTTTCTAGGGAGAATATAATGTGAATTCCATAGTGATCTTTCTCTCTGACAGCACTGTCTTTATTTTTCTTGTTTTTTTTTTGTTTTGTTTTGTTTTTTTTTTAATTATACTTCAAGTTCTGGGGTACATGTGCAGATTGTGCAGGATTGTTACAAAGCTATACACGTGCCATGGTGGTTTGCTGCATCCATCCCCCCACCACCTACATTAGGTATTTCTCCTAATGTTATCCTTCCCCAATCCCCCTACCCCCTGCTATTCCTCACCTAGCAGTCCCCAATCCCAACGGGCCCCTGTGTGTGATGTTCTTCTCCCTGTGTCCTTGTGTTCTCATTTTTCAACACCCACTTGTAAGTGAGAACATGCAATGTTTGGTTTTCTGTTCTTCTGTCAGTTTGCTGAAAATGATGTTTTCCAGATTCATCCATGTCCCTGCAAAAGACATGAACTCATCCTTGTTTGTGGCTGTATGGTATTCCATGCAGTGTATGTGCCACATTTTCTTTATCCAAGCTATCATTGATGGGCATTTGAGTTGGTTCCAAGTCTTTGCTATTGTAAACAATGCTGCAATGAACATAGGTGTGCATGTGTCTTTACAAGAGAACAATGCATAATCCTTTGCGTATATACCCAGTAATGGGATTGCTGGGTCAAATGGTATTTCTATTTCTAGATCCTTGTGGAATTGCCACACTGTCTTACACAATGGTTGAACTAATTTACATTCTCACCAACAGTGTATAAGCATTCCTATATCTCCACATCCTCTCCAGCATCTGTTGTCTCCTGATTTTTTAATGATCACCATTCTAACTGGCATGAGATGGTATCTCAATGTGGTTTTGATGTGCATAATGACCAGTAATGATGAGCATTTTTTCATATGTTTGTTGGCCAAATAAATGTCTTCTTTTGAAAAGTGTCTGTTCATATCCTTCACCCAATTTTTGATAGACTTGTTGGTTTTTTTCTTGTAAATTTCTTTATTTTTTTGTAGATTCTGAATATTAGCCCTTTGTCAGATGGGTAGATTGCAAAAATTTTTTCCCATTCTGTTAGTTTACTGGTTCACTCTAATGACTGTGTCTTTTGCTGTGCAGAAGCTCTGGAGTTTAATTAGATCCCACTTGTCTATTTTGGTTTTTGTTGCCATTGCTTTTGGTGTTTTAGTTATAAATTCCTTGCCTATGCCTATGTCCTAAATGGTATTGCCTAGGTTTTCTTCTAGGGTTTTTATGGTGTTATGTCTTATGTTTAAATCTTCAATGCATCTGGAGTTAATTTTAGTGTAAAGTGTAAGAAAGGAGTCCAGTTTCAGCTTTCTGCACATGGCTAGCCAGTTTTCCCAACACCATTTATTAAAGAGGGAATCCTTTCCCCATTGCTTGTTTTTGTCAGGTTTGTCAAAGATCAAATGGTTGTAGATGTGTGGCATTATTTCTGAGGCCTCTGTTCTGTTCTGTTGGTCTATGTCTCTGTTTTGGTACCAGTACCACGCTGTTTTGATTACTGACAGCTCTGTCTTAATGAAGATATTTAACCCTGTAATAGAAATTCTATTAGATTTTTTGAAAATCAGTTTGTTTACTTTTGTTGATCTCTTGTAACCATCTTCTAAACTTGGTCAGAAGTGGCCCCAATTTTAGCCTCATAATTTAGACCTGTATTACTTCATGACTGGGTCCCTGACAAGATAATGAATGACAAGATAATGGACATCAATATATAAATTTGTATTGGTTTCTTCAGCAAGATATCCTAAGAAGAAAAGAAAAATATCAGGTGAAATAAACAAACAGCATGCTAAGTGACATACTTTATTAACATTCTGGTGACACTCCTTATCTCACCGTGACCCAGTAATCAGTAGCTCATGAAGTCAATTGGAGGACCACACTTTGAGTAGCACTGTTTTAGTGGTTCTCCACTTTGGTCCTTCTCCAGCCATGTGTCTCCCACAGGTAGAAGAATCCGAGGGACCTAGGAAACATGCTTAACCGGAACCACACTCCAACTCCTAGACCATGATGTGGGCACTCAAGATCTTAGAATTTCTTGCCCAGATAACCTGAGCTTATATGAACGTCTTTCCCAGTCCTTCCTTCCAAAGGTGAACCACAACACCGTGTGCCTCTTTGCGGGCATATAGAGAGATCTTGGATATGTGAGGCTGGCATGTTCATATTGGTAAAGTCTCTCATGGTCAATGAAAGTAAAAGCAGAGAAGAAAGGAATTTTCTGCTGTTCAGGGGCCAGGGGCAGTTCTTCAGGCATTACCACCTTTCTAACAATTTGATCATTCTAAACTTGAACTTGGCATTCTAGGTAAGTGTAGGATAATATTTTCCTGTTCTATAAATGGACCTTCATTGGTACTTTTACCCAGGCACTGAAAATGCTAGGAAAAGCCTTGTTCCAGTCTACAGGTATCACTTTGAAAAAAAAAAAATCAGGGAGCTGGGTACAGTGGATAAACCCTTTAATCCCAACACTTTGAAAGGCTGAGGTGGAAGGATTGCTTGAAGCCAGGAATTTGAGACCAGCCTGGGCAACATAACAAGACCTCATCTCTACAATAATTTTTAAAAATTAGCTGAGCATGGTGGCACATGGCTGGGGTTTTAGCTACCTAGGTAGCTGAAGCAGGAGGATCCCTGGAGCCCAGGAGTTCAAGGCTACAGTGAGCTATGATAGCTCAGCTGCACTCCAGCCTGGGCAACAAAGTGAAACCTTGTCTCCAAAAAGAAAAAAATGAAAGGGTCCCTTTTGAACCATGCTACTTTTTAACATGTTCAATTCTTCTCTAATTAGTGTTTGCCTGCATTTTTTGAAGTTTCTAAAATGTGAAGAATTGTATGGTATAAATTTTTTCTCTGCCTTTACTTTCTGAAAGGAAATTAGATTCTTTTCATGCTACTTTGCTTATCAGAAGTTTCTTTTTCTCTTTCATTCCCTAGTGATTCAATCGCATGTATCCTTCGAATAGTTTTCCACCAGTACTGACCATGCCCTCACCCTCCTAAACCTTTTACTGTTCCAATTTAGTAATAAGTTCTGATTCCACAGTCTGTCAGAATTCTCCAGAAAGCTGGCTCTTTTTTCATTTCCTTTCTATGAGTTGGAAGGCACTGTTTAAAGTTACATTTCTTAATAACTTTCCCAATTCACTATTTTCTTTCTTTCCCTTCATCTCCATCTTGAGTATGCATATCTTCATGTACTTACACGTGTATCTATTTAGATATGTATGTGTATGTAATTTATCGATATATCCACTCCTCCCCCTTGGTTGTGAGTTTCTGGCAGGATAGTAACTGTATCTATTTTTACACAGTACCTAATATAGTGATTGTCACATAACAGATACTGAATATATGTTATTTATGTAAATCAAGCAAAATGATGTTATAGATTATAAGAATATAACTTACAAAAAGAATGAGCTGCCTGAATATTTAAGATTTTAAACCATGTTTCAATGAAAAATTAGAACACAAAAATTAAAAGAAGTAAAGAATTTCTTTTATACACCCTATGAAGTTGAATGTTAAAATAAAGAGTCAAACAAAAAGCCAACAGAGAAGCAGGAGCCTAAAACCCTGAGAAGGCATAGAATGGAGAAATTATTTTCCATTGGCTTTGTCATTGTTTTTGGAAAACTGGTGTCTTCATTTTTAAAGGTATTATTTCAAGATCCGAAGATTTCCTGCCAGTGTTAAACTTAAACTATCTTTTTTTATGCTTACATTTGGCTTCCCATTGGAAACATTCATTTCGTCAGTTTCCATAAAACCCCTAATAGCTACTTAAATTTTCCTCTTCTTGGCTCTTCTCAAAATTATAAATACAGGTTTGAAAACTAAACTTGATTTCTGTGCAAGTAATTCCCCTCGCTGTTCCCATACCCTTTAATTGCTAAGGAGCTACAACTATGTCCATCACTTTTATTTATGATAGTCTCATATCTTACTCACCCTAGGAAATGAAAGGCCTATTATATATAAGATTATATTGAATCATTACATTATAATACCTTCACTCCAAGTTAAGCTAATGTAAATGAGTTAAGAGTGAAAAGAGCTTTTGCTCTTAAAATAGTTAATCAAATGAAATTTGCAAATGGCTTTTTATGCTCACTGATTTTAGTCTCAGAGAGTTAAATAGCCTGTAGCTGGAGTGAAAGCAATTTGTGAGAAAATTAAATTTTATACCTGCCAATAATACTGTAATGCTTATGTTGTTTCATTTATTAAAGCTTATGTGGTCATTCTTGTCAAAAATATGGATGTATTTGTTAGGCATACAATGTTTTAGAGTTTATGTTATACCCACAGTGTACTTTTAATGTTTAAAGGATTTTCAAAATTTGACCTAAAAAGGATATCATACATTTGTTGTCCTAGACAATGAATTCTTTTTCTATTGTATCATATCAATTTAATTTCTAGCTATTACAGTCTAATAACTTGACAAAAACTGTTAGGAAAACATCTAAAAATCTTTATATATCCAAACAGAAAAAGCTGTTCTCCTAGGGGAGGAGAAATGTTTAACTAAAAAAATTTTTTTCATACTTGTAGTCTCAGTGGGTTTACAGTGATCAGTAAAAATCTATTGAAGTATGATATTAAACTCATGGATCTATAAATTTTGTGTGTGTGTGTGAAATAGGCTGAGTTATATGCAAAAGAAGGTGTCATTATAGTCATTAAAAGAAATATTTAAAATAAAAATTATAAATAATTACAGCAATTTTAAAAGCTAAGATTTATTTTATGCTTACCATATATCAAGCCTAGCACTCGATATGATACAAATATTTAATACTCAGAAATACCCTATAAGATAGTTGTTGCCATTTTCAATATTTTCTAAATGAGGAAATTAAGGTTTTGGTTTTTGTTTTTCACTCTTGTTGCCCAGGCTGGAGTGCAATGGTGCGATCTGAGCTCACTGCAACTTCTGCCTCCCAGGTTCTCCTGCCTCAGCCTCCTGAAGAGCCGGGATTACAGGCTTCCATTGCCATGCCTGGCTAATTTTTGTAATTTTAGTAGAGATGGGGTTTCACCACATTGGCCAGGCTGATCTTGAACTCCTGACCTCTAGTGATCTGCCCACCTCAGACTCCCAAAGTGCTGAGATTACAGGCATGAGCTACTGAGTCTGGCCAGGAAATTAAGGTTTAAAAAGGTATAAATAGCCTGTATCATAATGCTTCTTAATAGTATTTATCGATTGATTATCATCTATTTCACAAGGCTGGCAAACATTTTGCTGAAATTTGGGCTATCAAACAATTGAATGTAATCACATCCTCAAGTATATATATCTATATGTCAAAATGAGCAATCAGTAAACTAACACCACATTTGGAACAGTTCCAAAACCTAAAAACATATTTATGTTAGCACATGAAAATAATTTATAAAATTAGTTTTTATTCAGCTTGTATAAGGGACTGTGTACTACGTGATATAAAATAGAATTCTAAACCAAAGAAACTCCAAAATTTCTATTTGCTAATTCCAATATAGAAAAAAAAAAAAAAAAAAAAAAAAAGGAGGGAGATCCAAGATGGCCATTTAGGAACAGCTCGGAGTTGCAGCTCCCAGTGAAAGCGCAGAGGGTGAGTGGATGTCGCATTTTTATTGCCCGCGGACCAGGAGATTCCCAGGCGGAGGTGGAGGAGCCCCACAGATTGCCAGCATGGCTGTTTTGGCCGGCGTGGTTCTTTTGGTCGGTGCGGCTGCTTTGTCGGCGCCCCGGCCGGCGGTTCTCTGTACAAAATACACTGGTCCGGGTGCCCCTCTGGCTGGTGATTGGAGACCCGGGAAGTCACCCATTCATCTGATTAAAGAGGGGACTGAACAGGGAGCCAGGCCAGGAGATTCCTGGGCAAAAAAAGTGCCACGAATCTCAGCACCACTGTTTAAGCTAGTGCAGTGAGTTGCCGCATGGGAAATCACACAGATCCCAGTGCCCTTTTAACAGGCAACTGAGATAGAGGCGACTGTTCAACTAAAAAAGAAAAAAAAAGGCTCTGAGGCAGGGAGCCAGGTGATCAGGCTCGGCTGGCCCCACCCCCACAAAAGAACAGCAATCAGAAACTCTCTGGATTGAGAGTTTCACAGCAAGTGCAGCTGAACCAAAGACGGTCCAGCTCTGTGAGGGAGGGGCATCCACCATTACCTAGGCACTTCACCACTATGGAGGTAGTCTGCCATTGCTGAGGCAGCCTGCCGTTGCCAAGGCAACCCGCCATTTCTGAGGCTGCCTGCCATTGCCAAGGCAACCCACCATTGCCAAGGCAACCTGCCATTACAGAGAGAGTCAGCCAATACAGAGGCGGGCCACCATTGCCGAGGCAGTTCTAACTATACCCATATAAACAAGACTGCAGGGAAGTTCACATGGCAGCTGGGCAGAGCCCACAACACCTCAGCAAAGCCTCTACAGGCAGACAGTGATGAGGCTGCCTCCTTGCTGGGCTGGGCAGCCCTGAAAAAAAAAAAAGGCAGCAGCACAACAGAAACTCAAAAATAAAGCCCTAACTCCCTGGGACAGAGCACCTGGGAACAAAAAGTGGTTTATGAGTTCTGCTGCAGCAGACCTAAACGTACGTGCCCAGAAGCTCTGAATGAACAACGGAGCTCACAGCTCAGCACTTGAGCACCTATAAAGGACAGACTGTCTCCTCAAGCAGCTCCCTGATCCCTGTATATCCAAAGAGTAACCTCATAAAGGAGAGATCAAACTGACATTTGGCGGGTATCCTTCTGGGACAAAGATAACAGAAGAAGAAACTAGTAGCAACCCTTACTGTTCTGCAGCTGCTGCAGGCGATCCCCAGGCAAACACAGCCTAGAGGGGACCTCAGCAGTCCTACAGCAGAGGGGCCAGACTGTTATAAGGAAAACTAAGAAATAGAAATAACTTCATCATCAACAAACAGAACATCCACTCAGAGACCCAATCTGAAAGTCAGCAACTACAAAGACAACAGGTAGATAAATCCATAAAGATGGGAAGAAACCAGCACAAAAAGGATGAAAACACCCAAAACCAGAACACCTCTCCTCCTACAAGGGATCACAACTCATCACCAGCAAGGGAACAAGGTTTGATGGAGAACAAGTGTAATGAAATGACAGAATCAGACTTCAGAAGGTGGGTAGTAAGAAACTTCTGTGAACTAAAAGAACATGTTCTAACCCAATGCAAAGAAACTAGGAACCTCGAAAAAAGATTTGATGAAACGCTAATGAGAATGGACAAATTAGAAAGGAATATAAGTGAATTGATGGAGCTGAAAAACACAACACGAGAACTTCGTGAAGCATACACAAGTATCAACTGCCAAATTGATCAAGCAGAAGAAAGGATATCAGAGGTCGAAGATCAACTCAATGAAATAAAATGAGAAGGCAAGAATAGAGAAAAAAGGGTAAAAAGGAATGAACAAAGTCTCCAAGAAATGTGGGACTATGTGAAAAGAGCTAATCTACGTTTGATAGGTGTACCTGAATGCAACGAAGATAGTGAATCTGAGCTGGAAAATAGTCTTCAGGATATTATCCAGGAAAACTTCCCCAACCTAGCAAGGTTGGCCAATATTCCAGTCCAGGAAATACAGAGAACATCACAAAGACATTCCTCACGTAGAGCAACCCCAAGGCACATAATCGTCAGATTCCCCAGGGTTGAAATGAAGGAGAAAATACTAAGGGCATCCAGGGAGAAAGGTCGGGTTACCCACAAAGGGAAGCTCATCAGACTCACAGCAGATCTCTCAGCAGAAACCCTACAAGCCAGAAGAGAGTGGGGGCCAATATTCAACATCCTTAAAGAAAAGAACTTTCAACCCAGAATCTCCTGTCCAGCCAAACTAAGCTTCATAAGTGAAGGAAAAATGAAATCCTTTGTGAACAAGCAAGTACTCAGAGATTTTGTCACCACCAGACCTGCTTTACAAGAGCTCCTGAAAGAGGCTCTACACACATAAAGGAACAACCAGTACCAGCCACTCCAAAAACATGCCAAATGGTAAAGAGAATAAACACAATGAAGAATCTGCATCAACTAATGGGCAAAACCGCCAGCTAGCACCAAAATGGCAGTATCAAATTCACACATAACAATATTAACCCTAAATGTAAACGGACTAAATGCCCCAATCAAAAGACACAGAATGGCAAAATGGATAAAAAGCCAAAACCCATCAATGTGCTGTATCCAGGAAACCCATCTCACATGCAAGGATACACAAACACTCAAAATAAAGGGATGGAGGAAGATTTACCAAGAAAATGGAGAGCAAAAAAAAGCAGGAGTTGTAATTCTCATCTCTGATAAAATGGACTTTAAAGCAACAAAGATCAAAAGAGACAAAGAAGGATGTTACATAATGGTAAAAGGATCAATGCAACAAGAAGAGCTAATGATAGTAAATATATACGCACCCAATACAGGAGCACCCAGATACATAAGGCAAGTTCCTAATGACTTACAAAGAGACTTAGACTCCCACACAATAATAATGGGAGACTTAAACACCCCATTGTCAATGTTAGACAGGTCAAAGAGACAGAAAATTAACAAGGATATCCAGGACTTGAACTCAGACCTGGGCCAAGCAAACCTAATAGACATCTACAGAACTCTCCACCCCAAATCCACAGAATATACATTCTTCTCAGCACCACATCACACCTACTCTAAAATTGACCACAAAATTGGGAGTAAATCACTCCTCAGCAAATGCAAAAGAACGGAAATCATAACAAACAGTCTCTCAGACCACAGTGCAATCAAGTTAGAACTCAGAATTTAAAAACAAACTCAGAACCGCACAGCTTCATGGAAACTGAACAACTTGCTCTTGAATGTTGACTGGATAAACAATGAAATTAAGGCAGAAAAACAAATGTTCTTCAAAACCAACGAGAATGAAGACACAACATACCAGAATCTCTGGGACACATTTGAAGCAGTCTCTAGAGGAAAATATATAGCAATGAGTGCCCACATGAGAAGCAAGGAGAGATCTAAAATTGACACCTATTGTCAAAATTGAAAGAGCTAGAGGAGCAAGATCAAAAAAACTCAAAATCAGCCGGGTGCGGTGGCTCAAGCCTGTAATCCCAGCACTTTGGGAGGCCGAGGCGGGTGGATCACGAGGTCAAGAGACCGAGGCTATCCTGGTCAATATGGTGAAACCCCGTCTCTACTAAAAATACAAAAATTAGCTGGGCATGGTGGCGCATGCCTGTAGTCCCAGCTACTCGGGAGGCTGAGGCAGGAGAATTGCCTGAACCCAGGAGGCGGAGGTTGCAGTGAGCCGAGATTGCGCCATTGCACTCCAGCCTGGGTAACAAGAGTGAAACTCCGTCTCAAAAAAAAAAAAAAAAAAAAAAAAAAAAAAAAAAAAAAAAAAAAAAACAACTCAAAATCTAGCAGAAGACAAGAAATAGCTAAGATCAGAACAGAACTGAAGGAGATAGAGACACAAAAAACCCTTCAAAAAATCAATAAATCCAGGAGCTGGTTTTTTGAAAAGATCAACAAAATAAACAGACCACTAGCCAGATTAATAAAAAAGAAATGAGAGAATAACCAAATTGAAGCAATAAAAAATGATAAAGGGGATATCACCACAGATTCCACAGAAATTCAAACCATCATCAGAGATTATTACAAACAACTCTATGCACATAAACTAGTAAACCAGGAAGAAATGGATAAATTCCTAGACATTTGCCTCCTCCCAAGCCTAAACCAGGAAGATGCCAAAACCCTGATCAGACCCATAACAAGGTCTGAAATTGAGGCAGCAATTAAGAGCCTACTACCCAAACAAAGCCCAGGTCCAGGCGGGTTCACAGCCGAATTCTACCAGACATACAAAGAGGAGCTGGTACCATTCCTTCTGAAACTATTCCAAACAATACGAAAAGAGGGAATCCTTCCCAAATCATTTTATGAGACCAACATCATCCTGATACCAAAACCTGGCAGAGATGCAACAACAAAAGAAAACTTCAGGCCAATATCCATGATGAACATAGACACAAAAATCTTCAATAAAATACTGGCAAGCTGATTGCAAGAGCACATCCAAAAGCTTATCCACCTTGATCAAGTAGGCTTCATCCCGGGGATGCAAGGCTGGTTCAACATACGCAAGTCTATAAACGTAATTCACCACATAAACAGAACCAAAGACAAAAACCACATGATTATCTCAATTGATGCAGAGAAGGCCTTTGACAAAATTCAACAGCCCTTTATGCTAAAAACCCTCAAAGCTAGGTATTGATGGAACGTATCTCAAAATAATAAAAGCTATTTACGACAAACCAGCAGTCAATATCATACTGAATGGGCAAAAACTGGAAGCATTCCCTTTGAAATCTGGCACTAGACAAGGATGCCCTCTCTCACCACTCCTATTCAATATAATACTGGAAGTTCTAGCCAAAGCAATCAGGCAAGAAAAAGAAATAAAGGATATTCAAAGAGGAAAGGAGGAAGTCAAATTGTCTCTATTAGCAGACAACATGATGGAATATCTAGAAGACCCCATCGTCTTAGCCCAAAAGCTCCTGAAACTGATAAGCAGCTTCAGCAAAGTCTCAGGATACAAAATCAATGTGCAAAAATCACATGCATTCCTACACACCAATAACAGACTTAAAGAGAGCCAAATCAAGAACGAACTGCCATTCACAATTGCCACAAAGAGAATAAAATACCTAGGATTACAACTAACAAGGAACATAAAGGACCTCTTCAAAGAGAACTACAAGCCACTGCTCAACGAAATAAGAGAGGACACAAACAGATGGAGAAACATTCCATGTTCATGGTTAGGAAGAATTAATATTATGAAAATGGTCATACTGCCCAAAGTAATTTACAAATTCAATGCTATCCCCATCAAGCTACCAATGACCTTCTTCACAGAACTGGAAAAAACACCTTAAACTTCATACGGAACCAAGAGAGAGCCCGCATAGCCAAGTCAATTCTAAGCAAAAAGAACAAAGCAGGAGGCATCACACTACCGGACTTCAAACTATACTACAAGGCTACAGTAATCAAAACAGCATGGTACTGGTACCAAAACAGAGATATAGACCAATGGAACAGAACAGAGGCCTTGGAAGCAACACAACATATCTACAACCATCTGATCTTTGACAAACCTGACAAAAACAAGCAATGGGGAAAGGATTCCCTGTTTAATAAATGGTGTTGGGAAAACTGGCTAGCCATGTGCAGAAAGCAGAAACTGGACCCCTTCCTGACACCTTACACTAAAATTAACTCCAGATGGATTAAAGACTTAAACATAAGACCTAACACCGTAAAAACCCTAGAAGAAACTCTAGTCAAAACCATTCAGGACATAGGCTTAGGCAAGGACTTCATGACCAAAACACCAAAACCATTGGCAACAAAAGCCAAAATAGACAAATGGGATCTAATCAAACTCCACAGCTTCAGCACGGCAAAAGAAAGTCCTTAGAGTGAATCGGCAACCAACAGAATGGGAAAAAATTTTTACAGTTTACCCATCTGACAAAGGGCTGATATCCAGAATTTACAAAGAACTAAAACAGATTTACAAGAAAAAAAAAAACAAGCCCATTCAAAAGTGGGCAAAGGATATGAACAGATACTTTACAAAAAAAGACATACATGAGGCCAACAAACATATGAAAAAATGCTCATCATTATTGGTCATCAGAGAAATGCAAATCAAAACTATATTGAGATACCATCTCACACCAGTTAGAATGGCGATCATTAAAAAATCTAGAGACAACAGATGCTGGAGAGGATGTGAAGAAATAGGAACACTTTTACACTGTTGGTGGAGTGTAAATTAGTTCAACCATTGTGGAAGACAGTGTGGCGATTCCTCAAGGACCTAGAAATAGAAATTCCATTTGACCCAGCAATCCCATTACTGGGTATATATCCAAAGGATTTTTAAATCATTCTACTATAAGGACACGTGCACACGAATGTTCATTGCAG
This sequence comes from Sapajus apella, assembly GCF_009761245.1. Taxonomy (NCBI): domain Eukaryota; kingdom Metazoa; phylum Chordata; class Mammalia; order Primates; family Cebidae; genus Sapajus; species Sapajus apella. The sequence continues at coordinate 10,574,967 of NW_022436978.1, read as the reverse complement.
CACTGTTTACAATAGCAAAGACCTGGAACCAACCCAAATGCCCATCGATAATAGACTGGACAGGGAAAATGTGGCACATATACACCATGGAATATTATGCAGCCATCAAAAACGATGAGTTTGTGTCCTTTGTAGGGACATGGGTAAACCTGGAAACCATCATTCTCAGCAAACTGACACAAGAGCAGAAGATCAAACACCGCATATTCTCACTCATAGGTGGGTGCTGATCAATGAGAACATATGGACACAGGGAGGGGAGCACTACACACTGGGGTATGTTGGGGGGAAATAGGGTAGGGTCTGTAGGGGGTGGGGAGTTGGGGAGAGATAGCATGGGGACAAATGCCAGATATAGGTGATGGGGAGGAAGGCAGCAAATCACGCTGCCACGTGATGCATGTTCTTCACATGTATCCCAAAACCTAAAATGCAATAAAATAAAAAATAAAAAAAAAATTTTTAATTTTAAAGAAAAAGGTTAAATTTTAAGCCTTCTATATTGTAGCTATTTTACAAATATTTGTTGTTTGCTGTTTTCTTAGAAAGCCCTCATGGGAGTTTTCACACCCGTTACAAAAGTCTATCTCAGGGCTTAATTGCTTTAGGACTTTCTTATTTCTGATGTAAGTCTTTCCTTCTACCATTTTAGCGTTGTTCTGTGTGAGGCTCCAAAAATAAATATATAGCTAGTGAAATAAATAGATAAATCTACTTGGTAGTATCCTTATAAAAATGTTTGCTTACTCAATTTTAAATTTCTCCAGAATCAGTTACTTAAATCACAATTGAATTAAGTGATAATGAACAATTTTCATTGTTCACTGCATATCACCGAGGTGTCATAAGATGAAATTATGACCCAGAGTTACTTCAAAAGACTTGAGAGATTAAAACTGCTGTTAGACCATTGTTAATTTGAGCAAAAGAGGTTATTTAAATCAGGATTATATTGTTGTAGTAATTCACTTTTTAATATTATGAATTTATTGTATTGTTTGTATCTAAAACTAACCCCTTTTTCCTGACAAAGCCAAAAAGAAAAATTATAAAGGCAAATGGCAATATGTAACAAATAAAATTTTCCTATTCATAAAGCTTCCTACAATGATACTAAAGGAATTAAAAGTCATTTATCAATGATTTAAAATGGGCCAGGTTATGTTCTAGGTGCTTGGATTTCAGCAGCAAACATAATAGATAAAAATTCTTATCCTTTTGGTGTTTACATTCTGTTGGAGGAAACAGACATTAACAAGATAAGCATATCAGATAGGTAAATCATAAAATATGTTAGAATCAACAGGACATAGAGTGTACATAAGTTCAGCCTGTTGACACTGCCAGAGTGTTTTTAACAGGTTATAACTATAGACTCCAACCAGTAGTGTATGAAAATTTCAGTTGTTCCTTGTTTTTGCCAACAATTGTATTGCCTATATTTTTATTTTCAGCCATTTTGGTCAGTGCAATATTTTATTGTGATTTTAATTTCTATTTATCTGATTACTATTGAAATTAAATACTTTATTGGCTATTTGAATGTACTCGTCTGGAGTACCTGGCCAGTATTTTTATTGGGTTATGTTGTCTCTTACTAAATAGAAGTTCATAACACATTCTAAATATAAACTTTGTATATGAGTGGCAAATATTTTGTCCGACTCTGTGGATTTCCTTTTCACTTGATTAGTGTCTTTTAAAGAACAGAAGTCCTAATTTTTAGTGAAGTTCAACAATTCAAAGTTTTCCTTTTATGGTGAGAATCATATTTTTAAAATCTTAACCTATCCCAAAGTAATGAAGATACTCTTCTATTTTTCCTCTATGTTACATATTGTTTTATGTTTCGCATGTGTGTCTACCCTCCTCTTAGAATGTGGAAGATTGTAGTATGAGATACAGGTCAAGATGACTTTTAACTGGACAGCAACATTTATTGGGGGGAAAAAAACTTGTCCCTTATCACTGTGACTCTTTGTATAAAGAAAGATTTTTGTAATATGACAGTAATCTCAGCACATTTGAATGTTGATAGAAAAAAAATCCAGTAGAGAGAGGACAGCTGGTGTTGTGACAAAGAGGATGGAACGAACTGGGGTACTACTGTGGATGCCAATTAAAGCACAAGCAAAGGTGGTGACTTTAGCTAAGAGCATAGACAGTCATCAGTAATAGTAATATTATGGATGATAACTAGTAACACAATGTTCCATGAATCAGGCACTTACTGTACAAAGCATTTCACATACACATAAATATTTTTATATATTTAAACTCACATATAGGCATATATTTTTATACGTAAGCATATATGAAACTTAAAGATGTGTATATTTACATAAATTAATTTCATCTTTTAACAACACTGTATATGTATAAATGTATTTATATGTATAGTGATATAAAATAACTAAATTGGTTAATATATTATATACAATACTCACTTAAAAACACTAAGAGCTGGATATCAATTTTACACAAGTATCAGAGGCAGGGAGTACTTAAGTAATTTGGCCAAATGTGATGAGCCTGAGATTTGAATCCAGGCAGACATATTCTAAAACGTGTAGGCTTAAACTAATGTACTAAATGTATTCATAGAGACTTTTTTGATTAGATTCACTAATGGTCAATTGATAAATATTTATTACACATCTATAATGAACAGGCATTAATCCAACATCTAATTTATCTAATTCTCCATGTTCTCAGACATTTCTTACTAATCAAGCTTAAATTAAATTTTTACAAAAATTTATCCTGTAATTTCAGCACTTTGGGAGGCAGAGGCAGGCAGATCACAAGGTCAGGAGATCAAGAGCATCTTGGCTAACACAATGAAAGCACGTCTCTACTAAAAATACAAAAGATTAGCCGGCCATGACGGCACACGTCTGTAATCCCAGCTACTTGGGAGGCTGAGGCAGGAGGATCGCTTGAGCTTAGGAGGCAGAAGTTGCAGTAAGCCGAGATCACACCACTGCACACCAGCCTGAATGACAGAGTGAGACTCCAACTCAAAAAAAAATTATTATTATTTCATTTCTTGGGTGGCTTTCATTAAGCCATTTCATTATTCTCATTAAAATTAATGAGAAATAAATTTAATTACTAATAATTACTTTGAATTTTCCATATGATATATTTAAAGGAAAAGGAGGAACATTCTTTATTCTTTATCTGAAGCCTATCACTCAGAAAAATACATGTCAATAACTGATTCAGCTTTCAAAATTGCATTTTTTTGTTCTAATCTGTTACACTTTTAATAGTGAATTGAAAACTTTGTGGGATAAATCCAAACACTATGATGATTTCCTCTTTAAACACATGCAAACTTGCTCTGGTGCTGCTTGCCTTATCTAACATCATGTTTGGATGGAACATCTATATGGTTTTGCAAATACACATTTTGGTCAAATTGTAGGCTCTAACGTCAGCATAATATTCATGTGGTTTTGCTACATCAAAGTTCAAATAAGCTTCTTAGCCCTCTAGCCTCTGGAAAGCAAGCTCCAACATGATGCACATCAGACATTGTAAGATCTAATTCTCTGTTACCCACGAAAATGTTGGCATATATCAGGCAGCTCAGTGAAATTCAGACCAATGCAATCAGAATGAAACATGAACTTACATTTAATGTCACCTAGGTTTGAATCACTTCCCCTGAATTCCCCTACAATTTCTCTGAGGCTTTTCATTTGTATGTCTTTTAAAAATATATACATTGGTTATTATATTTTATGATTTAAGAATATTGCTGTAATAGAGAGTTGCTAAATATACCACGTATATACTACCACCAATTTTCAAAGCTAGGGGACAGCATTCCAAGTAAAAGAAAAGCCCAAAGATGTGAATGAACATATCACTGCACATTTGGGAAACATAAAGGTATGCTTAGGTGATGTGGTGGGTGGTTGTTAAAAAATGGTAGGAAGAAAGGCCAGAAGAGCTCACATAAATCCAGATTATGAAGTCCTAAATATGAATTTGAGGTGTTTAATTAATTAATTTTAATGATTCATTGCCCTGCTTAGACTTGGGATATTTCTCCCCCTATTCTGGATGTTCCAGCTCCAGCTACAGTTAGTTCTAAGGGCGCCAGAACAGCTCAGGCTGCCACTTCAGGTGGTGCAAGCCTTAGAGTTGGTGGTTTCCACATGGTGTTAAGTCTGCAGACACACAATATGTGAGTCTGAAAGACGCTTGACAACTTCCACCTACATATCAGAAGATATATTGAAAGCCCAGGTGCCGAGGCAGAAGACTGCTGTAGGGGCAGAGCCCCCACAGAGAGACTCTACTAGGGCAGTGCCAAAGAGAAATGTAGGGTCAGAACTCCCACACAGTCCCCATTGGGGCACTGCCTAATGGATATGTAAGAAATGGGCTGCTGCCCTTCAGATGCCAGAATTACAGAGCCACAGGCAGCTTGTATACTGAGCCTGGAAAAGCTGAACGCACTCAACTTCAATCCATGACACCAGACATAGGGGCTGCACCTTGCAAAGCCACAGGGACTGAGCTGCCCAAGGCCTGGAGAGCCCACCCCTTGTACCAGTGTGACAGGCTGTGAGACATGGAGTCAAGGCAAATTGTTTTGGACTTTAATGTTCAGTATCTGCCTTGCTGAGTTTCAGACTTGCATGGGGCCTATTTCTCCTTTGTTTTGGCCAATTTCTGCCTTTTGGAATGGGAATGTCTACTCAAACCCTGTACCACTATTGTATCTTGGGATTAAATAACTTGTATTATTTTTACAGGATTATAGGTGGAAGTAACTTTGCTTCAGCCTCAGATGAGACTCAAGACGTTGAACTTAATGATGGGATGAGTTAAATTCGGAGTACTGTTGGGAAGATATTATTGCATTTTGCAATGTGAGAATTATACGAGATTTGGGGGACCAAAGGTGAAATGTTATAATTTGGATGTGTGCCCCCTCCAAATCTCATGTTAAAATATAATCTCCAATGTTGGAGGTGGTACTTAGTGGGAGGTGTTGGATCATGAGGGCAGATCTCTCATGAATGACTTAACATCCTCTCCTTGGTAATGAGTTCTCACTCACTAGTTCACATGAGATCTGCTTGTGTGAAGGAGCCTAGGATCCCCCCCTTCTCTCTCTTTCTCCTCCTCTTGCCACGTGACATGATTGCTCCTCTTTCAGCTTCTGCCATGATTGAAAGCTTCCTGTGGCCCTCAACTGGAGCAGATGCTGACATCATGCTTCTGGCACAGTCTACAGAACTGTGAGCCAAAATAAATTTACTTTCTTTATAAATTACCTAGGGTTAAGTATTCCTTTATAGCAATGCAAAACAGACTAACACATAACTTTTATGACTTTGCAAACTTTATAACCATTGTATCCTTCATAACAAAATCAAACTGACAATGTAGTAAAAGGCAATTACAGCCCATTCCCACTCCAGAATGTACGTGTACAAATACCAACCATAGTTTTGGAAAATAGGATCTAACAATGTGTGAAAAACAGAAGATAATAAATCATAACAAAGTTTCACTAATCCCAAAAATACTGTATCAATGTCATTGAGCAAAATCATTGTAAATCTAGAATTACAGACCCTTTAATTATTCATGTCAAAAGATAATTGATGTGAGGTTTTTTACTTGTGAGAAAACTATTACAAATCTTTAATTTTGTCCCTGTTAAACAGTCAAGGATTAGTGCCAAAAAATGGTATCTTTAGATATGCAAAAGTAAGAGTGATGATGATGATTAGATAATTGCTATAATAACTACTAAAAGATACATTTTAGAAGAAAGCAATACTGAATGAAGAGAAATGTTTTAAAGGCCATACACAGTGAGAAGCCAAAATGATCATTAGTGCATATCAGCTAAAACCAATAAACCTTTGTTGAAAAATAATAACATTAACTATAACTATGTTTAAAAATATGGAAATAAAATGACAGAAAATAAAAATGAAGTTAGAGATGTTCAGTGTTAATACAGTTCTAAGGATATTGATGTTTTCTTAAGGAACACATAATCTATGTTTTGCTCTATGAACTCATAATATATATATTTTTAATCTATATGTGTTATACATACCTTATATAAGGGCTATACCCTTAGTAAGGATCAGTGGAGTTAAATGGTTGGTTTGTTGTTTTCCTTTTGCATTGTATTTCACACTTTTCTGTATTTAAAAGTTTTTTTTTCAGATACACAAAGTGGGACATGCATTTGCATGGAGGATTTGTCAAAGGACAGGTAGGTACATATCACTGGAGGACAGGATAAAGAAGGAAGAATAGACTAGTAATATAGATGGAAAGCAAATTATGGAGTATCTTGTGTAATCATGCAAAGGAGACAGCACTTTCATTAAGTCAATAGATTGCCATATGGCAGTTACAACAACAGAGGTAATTTTAACAGATTTATAATTTAGAAAGATATCTAGAATAACAAAGTGAATGCCTGATGGTACTGTGAAGTTAGAGGCAGAAAGGCAACTAGCATGATTTTACAAAAGTCCAAGTAAGAGACAATGTCGTCCTAAATTGAAATGTTAAGAATGAGTCAAGCAAAAAGGACAGTATTCAAAGTTACTTTTGAGGCATCCTTAGTTTTCAAAACTCTCCCTCACCTGGCAGAATTTGCAGCCTGCTTAATAGCTCAGTGGTCATCTTCTATGCAACTGCTAGTTTCTGATCTCGAGCATCAAATAATCCTCAATATTGTTAGATATATTGAACATATAATTGCCTTGCTAAAAGGTCTTCTAGTTGGCAAAAAGATGGACTGGACCTAAGTACTTTGCTAGCATTATTTCCTATCCTTTAAAGAGATGCAGTGTCTTTTTCTTTAAGAGCCTGAAACTTAACTTTTCTATTAACTATATTAGCAGTCATTGTAAATTTTTCCATTTAGTATGCTTGATTCAATACCAGTTGAACTTTGTTTCTGTGCAATGAGGTAATTGGCTTGGCCAAAATCATCTCATTTCGTTTTCCATCTAAATACATGTTGTAACCAACACCTGAAGATGTTACACAGCGAAATAAAGGAATTTCAAATCTGCTTATGGGAAATTCATGTCAGAGCACTGAATGGAAACACAGGCTACATAGATAGGTCTGGAGGAATTATTTATTTTATAAAACAAAAGTAGCAAACGTTTCTTTTTCCTCTTTAATAGGAAGTCAGGGCAGTTGGGAATTATGCTCAGTTATGATTCTTTTAAATATATATTTCCAGTGGAATGTACTAGTAAAAAATATACCTGTTAAGGAAAAGGAAACACTAGACTAATTATAAATAAAAATGAGAATGATTTATGAAAGTATCTGGACTTTTCTCCCAACAACTGACTCCAGGGAGCTTTTAACCCCACAATTGTTTGCATAGCATTTATAAGTCCTATGCCATGTTCCATAAACACACAGTCTTTATACTCACTGAAAAAGATATATCTATATTTTGACTTCACAAAACTTATACTACTCTTAGAGTTTGTTTTTTAGAGCTAAAATAGTAGAGAAAATATTGACCAAGAATATATGTACACATGTTTAAAAAGCAGTCTCTGAAAGGCCTGATAAATACTTTATTTAGACTAGAATTAATAGGTCTTCAACTCTTATAAACTAAATGCACAAGATTGGCCAACAGAGTAGTTTGTTATGTAATTTTCAGTAGACAATTTTTTAAGTAGCTAGTTTCTATTTAGACTCAGGACTAGCTTATAGACCACACTGTCTTGATTTTAATATATTATGCACACTTGTTTTCCTTGAAGTAAGAAAGATACTCTGCACCCAATATCAATGGATATGTGCATGAGCACACACACACATGCACCCACATACACCAGTCAAGTCTGGTTACAGCTCTCTTTTTCTCTCTCACTCTTTCTCTTTTCTGTATGACAGTGCTGTCATAGCCTCAAAAATTTGTTTCTCTAAATATTGTTCTGTTGTGTTACTTCTGTGCCTTAATTTAGTGTATTAATTCCTTTGAGTTTTTAAGCCTAACAGATATTCTGTCCTCACCCAATAGATGCTGAATCTGTTAGTTTAAGCTAAAGAACTTAAACTTTATTTCTCTTATTTCCAAATTCTTGGTGAAAAGAAGGCATTTGTCATGGTAGAAGTCTCTGTTTGATGATAATTAGAAAGAGTGGAACAAAGAGTTACAACGAGTCAGAGTCACAGGAAATGGGGCCATGACAAATACTTCCTTATAAGGTGTAAGCATTATTGACAGCTTCTTTTAATATCATGTTCACTCTGGTGGATTTGTAGTTATCAAGCAAAATTCTGACAATAAATTTCCAAAGTATGCTTGCTTGTTAAAATATAATATATTCACTGATTGATCCAGAAATACAGGTATATACAGTATATAACAGTATGTTATCAATATATACATATGTGTGTATATATATATTTTTTAAACATAAAGGCAAAAAAGTACAACTTTTTATTTTTATCATTTCAAAAATGCTTTATATTAAAAAGGTCCTTCCTGCTGGAAAACATGTGGAATCATTCAGTTAATTATTGATCAATTATTACCACTATTTGCAGCTTATAATTGACTACTCCCTACAGAATATTGCCTCATCAGGATCCACGTGTTCCACTTTGCTGCTTTTATTCACTAATTTGACTATTTACTCTGGTCACAGAACTGGCAAAAGCATCAGTGTAGCTGAGTTATTGTGTCTTGAAGTGATACCATTTGAGAAGCAATCTCTAGGATCTAGAATTTTTGTTCAAAAGCAGCAATCATCTTTTTGTCTATGTCCCAAAGCCCAAAGCATTTGACCTTGCAGAGATGCTTAATAACTGATTGACAATGTGACAAAATTTTTAGAGAGCTTTTTCAAATCCACATGCACTCTGAAATCCTAGAAACAGAGAGTCAGAATATTGTAGCGATTTTCCTGGCTCTGCCATTATCTCACTATGAGGGTTTTCCCTCTCAGGGGCTTTAGAAATGATTGCTTTGGTTTTCTAAAGATCACCTCACTGAAAAGATAAAGCGTATTTCCTTTCAGAGCAATAGCCATAGGAATCTGGGCAAAAAAAAAAATGCAAATCTTTTGCACAACTATAAATGATCCCAGTTGTGACAAAATTCAAATCAGATATCAGTAATAAAAGTAACTCATCTTATTGAATTGACCAACAGGAGATACGAGAAAGCAAGGTGCAGGAGGATATAGAGTACTGAGTATTTATGCTTCTACCTCCCACACTTGTATGCCACGTGAGGTTTTAACAGTGCCTACATTTTTTACCAGCTCCTCTCAGGGAACTTTCACTGCTATCTTTCCAGATTCTGGCAGCAAGTTTCTTCCCTTGACCCTTCAGGCCAAGAGATTACAAGATTGTCCCACTGTTGCTAGTGCCTGGTATTTTGTCATTCTTTATTGTGTCCCTTTTCCATGAACACATCTTTATAATGTAAATGTGTCCTTCATTAAGCTTTCCTCAGTTAACCTTTTCAATGTGCTTCCTTCTTGGACTGTGATATAAATGAACATTTGATATAGATGTATGACTTAATTATTATTTTCAAATGCATAAACCAGGACACGATCAGTGCCACTCCTATCATTCTCTGCCTTAGTCATTTTGTCTTCTGTATTTAAGGCACACATTTTTCTAAACTAGATTATCAGGGCAGGTGCTATGTCTAATAGATTTGTGTGCTTCTGCCCAGAACATAAGCATAGTTGGCATTCAAAACATATTAAATTAAAATTACATTCATATTAAAATATGTTAAAAATAAGATAGTAAATTTATACATAAGATAATTTAAAATTCATTGAAATATGTTGTTACTTTTAAATAGTCAGATTATGAAAGCAGTGACAATGGCGTTTGGAATAGAAAAGAGTAGTGACTTTAAACTGATATTGTTCAAATTAAGTTAACTGTATCAGTTAATCTGATATGATATCAATATGTAATTGAAAACAGAACATTTTTCCTTCTTAAAAGTCCCCTTTTAAGATAATTCATGTAAATTTAACATAAATTTACCCCATTTATAACTTTAAAAATTTCATTGCCCTTTTGCAAAGTTGGCTTATTGCTTTCTGAATCTCTGAAAACAATTTTATGGATGAAAACTTTAGAATGTATAGATTTTTAAAAATCTAAACGCATATTTAAGTGGATTGTAAGTGCTTTCAATGTAAGAGAAGGTCCGTTTACAACTACTAACTTTAATTACATTCTGGATTCAAAGTGTTCAGAGTACATTTAACATAACATGTCTTTTTCTGGTAATCTTCTCTAGGTGAATTCATGTGGTAGGCAACAACTGCTAAATAAAAGTTTAAAGTCTCCTTATAGAGCCATGAACTTTTAAAACATGTTATTCTGGCCTATTTTCCACTAAAGCTCTTTATATTCTCAATCTAAATTAGACATTTCAATTAAAATGGTTTCCTGAAACTATTAACATAAAAAGACTTTGAAATTGTAATGATTTATATTGGAATCACCTAATTTTGGAAAGGGCTGGTTTTGGGAAGTTTTATTATTTCAACATTCATTCATGAACAAATATTTTTATATGTGCTGGAACTATGCTAACCTCTAAGAATAGGGTGATGTTGAACAAGATAGGTAAAGTCTCTGACCTTAAATATATTAGTCTGGGAAAACAGTCAACTAGATGAATAATTTTTATAAGGTGTAATCAGTATGATTGATGAAAAAGGATAGAACAAAATGCTTTTGCTGCAGAGAGAAAATTTAGTTGAGAGTTTAGGAAAAGTATCTCAAAGTAACTGACAGTTATAATAATATCTGAATAGGAATCAGAAGATTAAAACCAATAGGAAGATATTATGAAAGATAGACTAGTCTAGAACGACAGAACAGCAAACACAAAGGCTCAGATTCTGGAGAATGTTACTGAAGAAATTTTTTAAATGATGTTTATTCTTACAAAACAAAAGCATGCAGATAAAGGTGAGATTGCAGAGGCACATCAGATCATGAAGTGCCTTATAAACAACATTAAAGAAATTGAACTTTGTCCTGGCAAATGATAAAAAAAAAAAAGACACATAAAAAAAGGAAGCAATGCGATAGGTTTACATTTTGAGAAAATCATCATGACTAAATGCAGTGTTTATATCTAAACACAGAAAAAGTGAAGACAATTAAAAGAGTTAAAACCAATGATCATTCAAGTAGTGCCTTTATCGTTTGTGAAAGTGTCCGTATATACATTATCCTCCAACGAAAAGTTTACGTAAAGATTTTTAAAGAGCTATTGAGTACTACTTTGTGCTAGTAACCAATGGATGATGGGGATACTCAAGAAACAATAGCTTGATTTAATAAAAAAGAATAAAATGAAAGAAAAAATAAGAATATGAAACAAGTAGAAAAAATTAGTAAGATAAGCTCAGTAATAAAAATATATTTTTAATTAAATCTATACTAAAAAGACAACTCTGTGCTGCTCATAAATGACATATTTGATATATAAAAATATAAAAATCTGAAAGAATATGTAGAATATAAATCCAATTCTGAAATAGTTCTGAGCCATCCCTCCCCCATTTTCTGAGAGATTTAGCTTGAGGCTATGGTTTATTACCATAACTTCTTATCTGATCTCATAACTCCATCCTGCCCCTCATTCTCCATCTATATATAGTTCAATCACGTCTTTACACTTCTAAGAGTGTTACCTTTCTAAAATTCAAGGCTATTACAAGACCTTCAATTCTGTTTCCTACTCTCACCTCCAGAACCTTGTCTTATTCAACTTCCATTTATAGACCCTAGTGTAGTGCTTCCACACACAACATGCTCAATTACTGTTTGGCTAATAAAGTGACTGACTCTAAAATGATTATGTTTATAAAGGACTGAGTTGGATGTGTGAGTGTGTGTGCTTGTGTGCATGCATGTGCATATGAGTGTATGAGAGACAGAGAGAGAAACGGCATTAAGATCATAGATTAAAGTGCTTATGAAAATAGGTCACCGGCTATTTGAGTGAAGCTCTAATGATGAGAAATAGGAATGAGCAACATTCACCACCACTCTCATAATTCTATCTTAACTCTAAAATCATAATATAGGAAAGATGAAGCAAAGGAAAACTAGAAAATGTTTTAGGGGTACTTGTTGATCATACTCAGAAGCAAGCATAAATTCAATTCAGTCTAACTTAAATCAACTGGTTCTCACTGCTCTTTCTATCCATGAAAGAAAGATAGTTTTTCAGTTCCTAACGCTATGTCGTGTAAGACATTCAAACAGGTAAGTAACAGTCCTGACATCAAGACATTCTAGATCTCCAGGCCAGATTGAAAGGAGGTTATACCTCCTAAATTATACCTAATGTAATCTGAAATGGTCCTAGAAGCACATCTTCAAGTAGGAGAGACCTCAGTTCATATTTAAAGCATAAATAGAAGCTGATTTTCAGAATAGGCTAATAAATTTGATGTACCTTCAAGGTAATATTGTCTAAACGTTTGGCATTTATAGCCAACTTCCTTAGTGTTTAAAGGCTAAGACTCTGGACTCAAATTGCCCAGGTTCAAATTCAGACTTAGCCTTCATTAGCCCTGTTACTTTGAGCAAGTTACTTAAACTCTATGGGCTTCAGCTTTCTCGTTTTTAAAATACGAATGATAAAAATAAACCCTACCTCATAATTTTTTTTTTTTGGTGAAAATTGGAAAAGTAAATACATGTAAAACATTAGAACAGTTTCTGCTACTTAGTTAATGCTAGTCAGAGATACCCATTGCCACGAATTTTCAGAAGTTGGCTGAGTTCTGTCTGTGGGATGCTCACAGAAACATGCAGCTACACCCTTGTCCTAAGCAATCCAGCTCTGTTCCCAAATTTTTATATCCCACACGGCAAATCAAGAATCATTCTCCTTAGAAGGTAGGTTAGAGAATTCTGCCACTTAACTTTGCCTCTTGGGAACTTCACCCTGACATGCTTGTCAGTGTTCACTGTTCTTTCCAACTATCAATGTTACTCTGCCCGGTAAATTCAATAGTTTCTCTGGTATGTTACAGTTTCAATGATGGGTCTCCTTTCTTCTAGATTGGGAGCCCAGTAAAAACATCACAAGTATGCTCACAAGGGATTAAGCAAATGGCAAGGTGTGTGTCTGTGAATGAGGAAGTGAAACAGGAAAGAGAAAGGCCTTGGCATTCTAAGCAAAGGGGCTTGATTGTCTTTTATTGTGTTTTACTTTATAGGGAATTACTTAAGGTTGGACTCCATAATCTTTTATGTTTCTTTGCAGTCTTGTTACACTGATAAATTTCTACCTGGTCGCAAGTAGACAACCCAACTTAAATGTTGGGTAATTGACCCCTGAATATATAATTGCCTTGGTTTTGCACCAAATTGAAATCTTAGGGTTTTTGTCTGACCAAAGAAGTTGTTCATTTGGATATATCTGAGCTAGATTACATAAGAGAGTTTTTAAAATCTCCTTCACTAAAATAAATTTTTTCAGAGGAAAGCCTTCATAATTTGTATCCATTCCAGCAACCCCTGTACACAAGAGAAGTCCCGAGCAGACCTTCAAAACATGCTTGCTGAAAGGCTGACCAAATAAATGAGTTAATCATTTCCCTCACCTGAAAAGTGAGCCAGTTTCCAATTTTTTTGTGTGTATGGTGAATTTATCTTTTTCCAAAGCCTCCAACTCAGACTGTGTTTAACACTCCGTTAAGCAAGGGAACGAAAGCCGTGCTGCTGCCAGATGGTTTGCAAACTTACTCTTCCTGCAAAAGAGCAAAAGGGAAAGCAATCAAAAACAGCAATAGGTGGAAAATGTAGATAACTATTTGTCCCACGTAGGTCACTATACTCCATCATGGAGAAAGCAGCATGTCCTCTAACCACACAGTAGTTTCTAGAACCAATATCTTGAGGCAAAAGCGTTCCCGTCAATTAGCAGCCTTTGATTGAGATACGCACATACCTTCCAGACCTCACTGTTAATAAGAAGCCACAAGGAGCGTAAAGAAAAAGAAAACCCAGCATACAAGATTATTTTTTAAAAGTTAAGCACAAGTATATAACCAGTATTCTTGCCACGGAAAAAGTATGAACGAAGTCTGCATAGGAAGCATTGTGACTTTTCTAGAGATGCCAAGGAAAAATCAGCAATTAAAATCGCAATACATAGTGTTTACCTACGTGCCACATAACGTTCTAATAACTTTACAAACATTAAATCCCCTACCCTTCATAACATGTGGAATGCTGTTATTATAACCTCCCCTTTACAAATGATAAAGCCCAAGCAAAAAAAGTTTAGAAATTGATCTAAGGCTCTCACAGATAATGGCAGAGTCTGAATGCAAACCAGACATTTTTAACTCCATGTTCTGTGCTCTTAACGCCTATGCTATATAGGAAATAGTGATGATAGCTCACAAGTTTTAAAAAATGGATTATACCTCTAAAGCCTCTGAACTAAATCACTTGATAATGTATCTTTAACATGAGCTGCTAGCAAATCAATATAATAAACGTATGTGCCAATCACTGTGTTTCACACTGTTGGAATCACACAATGATAGATAAATAACAATCTCTCAGTCAGAAAATTTACAGTTAGATTTGAGGCAGATGTGTACAACCAATGAGAAAGGAGTCAGATGAATCAAGTGCCACAATAGAGAGACACTTTGTGATGTGAGAGGTCACTATCATAAACAATTGGTAACAGAGGATTTTTTATTTATTTCAGATAGTTAAACTAAGAGTCCAGGATTTGGAGGCTTAAAATCACAAACAGAAGGTTATAATCATTTAAGTGGTATACTGTAAATAGCAAAGATTAGAAATCAAAAGATATTTTATCTATGACAGATTTTTTCAATAACGAGCAGAGTTTCAGTTACCTTCTTTTTTATATAGACATATGGAAATATTTTATTCACATTTATTTATATTTTTGGTTGGTTTCAGTTGATCATTCATATTAGGTGATATTCAGGTAATAAAATGTATAAAAATGGACACAGCAATCTGTATGGGTATTATAAGTGTCATCATCATGATCTTTTGATGCTTTTCATTTGCTGCCATACAACAAAATTCACTATAGCCACCTTGAAGGTAGGCTGTTCATAACTTCAAGGTAGAGCACATATGATCAAAGAAAAGGAGAAAGGGATTTTTTTTTTTTTTTGAGACAGAGTTTACCCTGTTGCCCAGGCTGGAGTGCAATGGCGCTCACTCAGCTCACTGCAACCTCCACTACCCAGGTTCACTCAATTCTCCTGCCTCAGCCTCAGAAGTAGCTGGGATTACAGGCACCCTCCACTGTGCCCAACTAATTTTTGTATTTTTAATAGAGACAGGGTTTCACCATGTTGGCCAGACTGGTCTCAAACTCCTGACCTCAGGTGATCCACCAACTTTGGCCTCCCAAAGTGCTGGGATTACAGGCATAAGCCACTGCACCCAGCCAGGAGGAGATTTTTATATCTCATCAGCATCCCTAGGCATTTTATTTTATTTTAAATAAAATTTTATTTAAATATATTTATTAAAATTAAAATAATAAAATAAAATGTCTAGGGATGCTAATGAGATATAAAAATGGCAAACTGCATTTATTTATTGAGACAGATTCTCATTGTTTTGCCCAGGCTGGAGTGCAGTGGCGCAATCTCAGCTCACTGAAGCCTCCACTTCCCAGGTCAAGTGATTCTCCTGCCTCAGCCTCCCAAGTAGCTGAGATTACAGGCACACACTGCCATGTCCAGCTGATTTTTGTATTTATTGTAGAGATGTGGTTTCACAGTGTTAGCCAGGGTGATCTCAAACTCCTGACCTCAGGTGATCTGCCCACCTTGGCCTCCCACACTGCTGGAATTACAGGTGTGACCCACTGTGCTTGGCCAGCATTTTATATTTAAGACTCTTCCTACATTGGATTTTGTTTATTTCCATTATTTCATCACTTAATCACCTACTTCCTTGCAATGATACTCAATAGTTTTCTGTTGTTGTGTTTTATGAACTTTGGGAAACTACCAACATGATGATGGCCACATCACACCTATGGCAAACTGCATTTTCCAAAAGTGGTTTCAATGATAATTCCCAAAATAGTCTTCTTGTGATGTGACTTTGAAACCTATTCCCTTGTAGGAGAGCCTGTAGAACGGTTCTGCAGCTGCAGCAGAAGTAACTCTACACGACTTCCAAGGCCAAGTCATAAAAGGCAATACTGCTTCTGACTGATTCTCTTGGGATTTCATGTCCAAGAAAGTTTAATCAGCACACAGAAATAACTACATGGAGTGTATCCCAGCCCACTCCTGGATGGCCTCCCAGCTGACAATCAGTACCAAGTTCCCAGACATATGATTGAGCCATCTTGAAAGTGGCCAAACCAGCTGATGTTATATAAAACAGAAATGGCTAGCCCCAGGATATCTTTCCAAATTGCATGTTTCTCAGTCTTTTAAGTGTTACAATAATGGTTTGGCTAATATGCAAAGGGAATTTTGAGGGAGATTCTAATTATAGATGTTATTGAATAAGTGATGAGATTTGATTATAGTTAATATTTTCTGAGTATCTAGTATACTGCAGGCACTGTTTAAAATATTTTAATGTATCAAAAATTTAATCTTCACATGACAACTCCCTGAGTTAGGTTCTATTTTTATTCCCATTTTACAGTTGAGGAAACTTAAATCTATAAATATACAGAGAGGTTTGATAATTTTCTCAAGCTCAAAGAGCTAAGAAGTATTAAGAGTAGAACCTAGGCAGTATGGTTTAATCACTAAGAATCTGAGTGGCATGTGTTTTCATGCAGAAAAAAAAAAAAACACATAGTCACTGAGGTGACTTTGTATGTTTGGGGGTGGAGGGTGTAAAGTGCATGAGAGTAGGCAATAGACATGGAGATGTACCATTTAGATCCTCCTTTAAGAGGCTGGTAGTTTATGGCTACCAGCCATTTGTTCCTTCAGGTTTTGAGGTGAGGTCATGCTCTTTTCAACTTGGAGCATGGCCAATAAATCAGTAAAACAGTGGTATAAAAGCAGAGTGACTTCTGCCAAATCCTAGGCTCCTCTAACTCCTGTTGTTCAGTTGGCAGAGATGTCAAATCTTCATCGTGCCCAATCCTGTTTCTTCCCTCTACATTTCACAAGTGTTACTCCCCAATAAACCTTTTCCTCTCCTGATTCTATCTTAATATCTGCTTTTAGGAGAACCTAACCATGGCAAAGAAAAGCACAGAAAGTCAGGCAGAGGCTAAATCAATAAGAGATCTTTATTTCCTATTAATGAGCTTTGATTTTTTGAGCTTTTTTCTTCTAAGTCAGTGATCCTCAAATTATTTTGATTGGGAACATTTATTAGTAAAAAAGTTTTTGATGTATAATCTCAATATATGTTTATACACATTTATTTATAGAATGTATAGGCAGACCAGTAATTTTATATGTCTTAATTATATACAAAAATATAAATTTTTAAAAGTCAAAAATATAATATTTAATAAAAATAAATGTTCACATTTTTATTGGTATCTAATTAATCTGTCTTACACATTCCCTAGAGAATATGCATCCCCTTTTGGAAACTATTACTTTTGGCAATGAAGATCTCTAGGTGTTTTACATGAGTCTAAATAACTGATATTTGTATTTTACAAAAGTCATTTTGGTACCACTGTGGATGGTGAATAAATTAGGGCCAAAACCAGGAGCAAGTGATAAGTTAAAAGGCTAAAGCACATGAAAAAAATAAGTGCTAATATGAATTTAAAAGGCAAGATAGTTTTAAGAAATATTTGTGGGATGGAACAAAGAAATTTTAAAATCTGATAGAATATAGATGGTGAGGAATCTCAAGCTGAAAATGAGCTTGAACAAATGAGTGGATGGCTGTACCACTGACTGAGTTCAGGAATATTTTTAAAAGAGTTATCTTTTGGAGAAAATAGAATAAATTCAGCTTGGGCAGTTTTAGTTACTTAGACACATCTAGTTGAAAGGAAAGTCTTGGAAGTGTAGCATATACTAACTCTTAGACACATTAATTAGTGAGGTATGTGTGTAAGATGAAGCAGCAACAGTGAATTATAAGTTAGATCAACCAGAGAAGGTATATGAACAGAGAAGAAAACACTCCATTTAAATTGCTATGGTTCATCATTGCAGCTGGAAGCCATTACTCTAAATGAATTAACACAGAAACAGAAAATCAGATACCATATGTTCTCACTTATAAGTGGGAGCTGAACAATGGATACACATGGGCATGGAGATATAAGAAATAGACACTGGGGACTACGAAACAGGAGAGGATGGGAAGGAAAGAAGGGTTGAAAAATGCCTATTGTGGGGAAAGTCGACTAGACACAGACAAGTGGAGCAGCTCCCATGGAGGGACTGAGAAGACTGGTGTGCTTTTAACAGACATTCAGTGGGAAGGTGCCGAGAGTGGATGGAAAAAACACACAGAAATGGGGTAGAAGGAGAGAAAGCTGGAAAAGTCACACGAGATACCACACACCAGCACTCATTTTATAACCACAACAGCTCTGGGAGAATGGGCAAATTGAACTAGCAAAGAACAACCCACTCTCACCATAGGCCTCTGAAACCCCAGCAGGACGGGACCCCTTGGCCACACAGACACTTGAGGTGGCAAAGAGCAGCCTAGAGAAGTGGTAGTGGAAACAAGCCAGCTGATGCGGAGCCCAGAGGGTTTGGTGCAGGAGTGTCTGTAATGGAGTATGACCAAGGAGGGCGGTCCCACTAGATTCACCTTGCTTCTGTAACAGACTTTAACCCTAGGTCAACTATTGGACCTGATCTCTTCAGGGTGGTCTTGCACATCAGACAGGGATCATCCAACTTGAGTACTCCTTGCTCCCCCTGGGCCCAGCTGGGCCATGTCTGCTTACAGGGCAGTCTTGGTACACCATAGTTTTTTCACTGACAGACATGTCTGACCAGTGGAGAACTCCAGCAAGGCAGCCCTATGGCTGTGCGCCAGCCCACAGTGGTGGAGGAGACCATTCCCTCCCAATACTGCAGCTTCCCCCGGGACTGTGGAAACTACCCACATCACTTTGCTGGCACCTGTCATCCTGGGTGGGCTTTGCTTTACTTGTCCCTGCAGCAGGTGGGAGTGCAGTACGCCTTCCCCACAACCCCCGCTGACAACCACTGCAGATGGAGCCTCAGCAGGCACAGAGCCAACAAGCCTCACCTGGGCCAGTGTCCCACCCCTGCACAGAGAACAGGGGATTTCTTCACGCCCTGAGTGATTACTCCTGCTTGCCAAGAACAGAGAAGGCAGCCAGATCTGTGCTGGCCAGCACCCTGCCACAAGCCAACACCACCTCCAGTGCAACAGCACACACAGTTACCAGCAGGGTCCCTGCTCTCCTCCCCAGCTTCCTTCCCTCCACCACTGTGGTGAAGGTCTGCAAGGAGGCAGGCACCCCTGCAGCCACTAGTAATCTGCTGCAGCTGCCACACCTGTACCCATCCAGGGCAGTGGATTCCAAAACTCCAGGAGCCAGAGAACAAAACTGTGGCCCAATACAAGTCCCTCAGAGTTAGAACATGCATCCAGGAATTGGAAGCTGACTATTGGCTCCCTAAAATGTCCCAGAAGTGAAGCTGATTGACTGAATCCACCTTATGCCACAATCAAACCCTCAAGGTCATCAAATAAAATAAAAAAAAAAAAAAAAAAAAAAGAGGTCAGCAACCTTAAAGCTTGAAGGTGGATAATCCCACAAAGATAAGAATCAGCACAATCATGCTAAAAACTTAAGAAGCCAGAGTCCCATCTTTCTTCCAAATGACCATATTACCTCTCCAGCAAGGGTCCCAAACCAGGCTGAGGCTGAGATGGTTGAAATGACAGACAGGGAATTCAAGAAATGGATAGGAACAAAGCTCACTGAACTACAGGAGTAAGTTGTAACCCAATGCAAGGAGGCTAAAAAGCCTGGAAAAAAAAACACTTCAGGAGTTGACAACCAAAATAGCAGGTATAGAGAAGAACATAACTGACCTGATGGAGCTGAAAAACACACTACAAAAATTTCGTAATGCAATCACAAGTAATAACAGAAGAGACCAAGCAGAGGAAAGAATCTCAGAGTTTGAAGACTGCCTTTCTGAAAATAGGAAGACAGCAATAGAGAAAAAGGAATAAAATGGAATGAACAAAACCTCTGAAAAATATGAGATTATGCAAAGAGATCTAATCTATTTCTGATTGGTGTGCCTAAAAGAGAGAGAGAGAATGAAATCAACTTGGAAAACATATTTCAGGATATCACCCAGAAGAATTTCCTCCACCTAGCTAGAGAGGCCAACATTCAAATTCAGGAAATGCAGAGAACCACAGTAAGATACTTCACAGAAAGATCATCCACAAGGCACATATCCTCAGACTCTCCAAGGTCAAGATGAAAAAAAAACAACAACAGTTAAAGGCAGCTAGAGAGGAAGGTCAGGTCACCTACAAAGGAAAGCCCATTAGGCTAATAGTGGAACTGTCAGTTGAAACCCTACAAACCAGAAGAGGCTGGGGGTCCAATATTCAACATTCTTAAAGAAATTCCAACCCAGAATTTTATATCTGACCGAAGCAAGCTTCATAAGGAAAGAAGAAATAAGATCATTTTTCAGCCAAGCAAATGCTGAGGGAATGAATTTGTTACCACCAGAACTGTCTTACAAGAGCTCCTGCAGGAGGCACTAAATATGACAAGGTAAGACCATTACCAGCCACTACAAAAACACCCTGAAGTACATAGACCTGTGACACTATAAAGCAGCCACACAAAAACTCTGGAAAATAACCAGCTAACATCATGAAGACATGATCAAGTCTACACATATCAATATGACACTCAAATGTAAATGAGCTAAATGCCCCCAATTAAAAGACACAGAGTGGCAAGGTGAATAATGAACCAAGACCCATTGGTATGCTGTTTTCAAGAGAACCATTTCACATACAATGACACACATAGGCTCAAAATAAGGGGATAGAGTAAAATCTACCAAACAAATCGAAAACTGAAAAAAGTAGGGGTTACAATACAGTTTCTGACAAAACAGACTTTAAACCAACAAAGAAAAGGCAAAGAAGGGCATTACATAATGATAAAGGATTCCATTCAATAAGAAGATCTATCCTTCAATAAGAAGATGCACCCAAGACAGGAGCACCCAGATTCATGAATCAAGGTTATAGAGACCTTCAAAGAGACTTAGACTTTCCCACGACAATACTGGGAGACTTTGACACCCCACTAACAATATTAGACAAATTATCGAGACAGAAGATTAAGAAGACCTGAAATCAGCACTGAACCAGATGGGCCTGACAAATATCTACAGAAATCTCCATCCAAAAACTGTGTTCTCTGTATACAGAAAATATATATTATTTATATATGCCCACGGCAGACACTGTAAAATCAATCACATAAATCTGAAGTAAAACACTTCTCAGCAAATGCAAAAGAACTAAAATGATAAGAAAAAGTCTCTCAGACCTCAGCAAAATCAAATTAAAAATGAAATCTAAAAAATTCACTCAAAACCAACAATTACATGGAAATTGAATAACCTGCTCCTGAATGACTTTTAGGTATGTAATGAAATTAAGGCAGAAAACAAGAAGTTATTTAAGATTAATGGGAACAAAGGTACAACATACCAGAATCTCTGGGAAATAGTAAAGCAGTGTTTAAAGGGAAATTTATAACATCAAATCTCCAAATTAAAAAGTTACAAAGACATTAAGTCAACAACCTAGCATCACAACTAGAAGAACTAGAGAACCAAGAGGAAACATACCACAAAACTGGCAGAAATAACCAAAATCAGAGCTGAACTGAAGGAGATTGAGACATGAAAAACCACTCAAAAGATCAACAAATCCAGGAGCTGAATTTTTTAAAAAGTTAAAGTAGGTATACCACTAGCTAAACTAATAAAGAAAAAAGGAGAGAAGATTCAAGTAAACACAATCAGAAACCACAAGGGGGATATTGCCACTCATCCCACAGAAATACAACCAATTATCAGAGAATGTGATGAACACCTCTATGTACATAAGCAAGAAAATCTAGAAGAAATGGATAAATTGCTGGACACATACACCCTCCCAAGACTGAAACGGGAAGAAATTGAATCCCTTAACAGACCAATAATGAGCTCTGAAATTGAGGCAGTAATAAATAGCCTACCAAACAAACAGAAAGCCCAGAACCAGACAGATTCACAGCTGAATTGTACCAGATGTAGAAAGAAATGCTGATACCATTCCTACTGAAATTATCCCAAAAAATTGAGGAGGATGGACTCCTCCCTAATTCATTCTATTAGACCAGCATCATCCTGATACCAAAACCTGGCAGATATACAGGAACAAAAAAGAAAACTTCACGACAATATTTTTGATGAACGTCAATGCAAAAACCCGCAAAAAATACTAGCAAAACAAATCCAGTAGCACATCAACAAGTCTATCAATCATAATCAGCTAGGCTTTATCCCTGGGATGCAAGGTTAGTTCCACATATATCCAAATTGATAAATGTGTTTCATTACATAAACAGAACTAAAGAGAAAACCCCATGATTATCTTAACAGATACAGAAAAGACCTTTGATAAAATTCAGCACTCCTTCACATTGAAAACTGTAGATAGAGTAAGTATTGAAAAAACACACCTCAAGATAATAAGAGCCATATATGACAAACCCACAGCCAGCATCATACTGAATGGGTAAAATTTGGAAGCATTCCACTTGAAAACCAGCACCTGACAATAATGCCCTCTCTCACCAGCCCTATTCAACATAGTATTGGATGTCCTGGCCAGGACAATCAGGCAAGAGAAAGAAATCAAAGGCATCCAAAGAGTAGGAAAGGATGTAAAACTATCCCTATTTGCAGATGACATGATCCTAGATCTAGAAAACTAAGTAGTCTCAGCCCAAAAGCTTCTTAAGCTGATAAACAGCTTCATCGAAGTCTCAGCATATAAAATCAATGTGCAAAAATTATTAGCATTCCTATACACCAACAACAGCCAAGCTAAGAGCCAAATCAGGAACAAACTCCCATTCACGATTGCTACAAAAAGAATAAAATACCTAGGAATATAGCTAACTATGGAGGTGAAATCTCTCTCCAACTATAACTACAGAACACTGCTCGAAGGTGTCAGAGATAACACAAACAAATGGAAAAACATTGCATGCTCATGGATAGGAAGAGTCAATATCCTTAAAATGACCATACTGCCCAAATAAATTTATATATACAAAACAATGTTATTCCTATTAAATTACCATTGAGATTCTTATAAGAACTAGAAAAAGTTAGTTTAAAATTCATATAGAATCAAAAGAGAGCCTGAATAGCAAACGCAATGCTAAGTAACAGAACAAAGCTGGAGGCATCACGCTACCCAACTTGACACTTCAGTACAGGGCTACAGTAACCAACACAGCATGTTACCAGTACAAAAACAGACACATAGACCAATGGAATAGACACAAAAATTAAGATCTACAGCTACCTAATTGATAAACCTGACAAAAACAAGCAGTAGGGAAAAGATTCCCTATTTAATAAATGTTGGGGGATAACTAGCTAATCATATGCAGAATATTGAAACTGCACCCCTTCTGATATGGTTTGGCTTTGTGTTCCCACTCAAATTTTAGCTTGAACTACAAATTCCACACATCAAGGGAGGGACTTGGTGGGAGGTGATTGGATCACAGGGGCAGTTCCCCATGCCGTTCTCATGATAATGAGTGAGTTCTCAGAAGATCCGATTGTTTAAACATGTTTGGCAGTTCCCCACCTCATTCTCTCTCTCGCCTGCCACCATATAAGGTGTAAGACATGTCTTGCTTCCCTTTGCCTTCCACCACGATTGTAAGTTTCCTGAGGCCTCCCCAGCCATGCAGAACTGAGAGTCAATTAAACCTACTTTTTTCATAAATTCTTCAGTCTCAGTTATTTATAGCAGAGTGAAAATGAACCAGTACACCTTCCTTACACCATGAACAAAAATTAACTCAAGATAAATCGAAAACTTAAAAGTAAAACCCAAAACTATAATAACCCTGGAAGACAACCTAGGCAATACCATTCTGGACATACTCATTGCCAAAAATCTCAGGTTGAAGACATCAAAAGGAGATGCAACAAAAGCAAAAATTGATAAGTGGGATCTCATTAAACTAAATGGCTTCTGCACAGCAAAGAAACTATCAACAGAGTAAACAGACAACCTACAGAATGGGAGAAAAATTTTGTAATCTACTCATCTGACAAAGGTCAAATATCCAGCATCTATAAGGAACTTAAACAAATTTACGAGAAGAAAAAAAAAATCAAACAACCCCATTAAAAAGTGGACAAAGGACATGAACAGACACTTTTCAAAAGAAGACATGCATTTAGCCAACAGTTATACGAAAAAATGCTCAGCATCACTGATCATTAGAGAAATGTAAATCAAACCAGTGAGATGCCATCTCAGATCAGTCAGAAGGGCTATTACTAAAAACTCAAAAAATAACAGATGCTGGCGAGTTTGTAGAGAAAAAGAAACATACGCTGCTGGTGGGAGTGTAAATTAGTTCAACTATTGTGGAAGACAGTGTGGTGATTCCTCCAAGTCCTAAAGACAAAAATACCATTTGACACAGCAAGCCCATTACTGGATATATATCCAAAGGAATATAAATATTTCTATTGTGAAGACACATGCACATGTATGTTTTTTGCATCACCATTCACAATATCAAAGACATAGAATCAACCCAAATGCCCATCAATGACAGAATGGATAAAGAAAATGTGGTACATATATACTATGGAACACTATGAAACCTTAGAAAAGAGTGAGATCATGTTCTTTGTAGAAACATGGATGGAGCTGGAGGCCATTATCCTTAGCAAACTAACACAGAAAACCAAATACTGCATGTTCTTATTTACAAGTGGGAACTAAATGATGAGAACACATGGACAAATAGAGGGCAACAATACACACTGGGGTCTATTGGAGGGGAAAGGGTGGGAGGGGGGAGAGGATCAGGAAGAATAACTAATGGGAACTAGCCTTGATACACAGGTGATGAAACAATACAACAAATCCCCTGACACAAGTTTACCTATGTAACAAATCTGCACTTGTACCCCTGAACTTAAAACAAAAGAAAAGTAAAAAAAAAAAAAGAAAAACTACCTGTTGGGTACAATGTCACTCTTTGGGTAACTGGTTCACTAGAAGCCTAAAACCCAGCATCACCCAATATATCCATGTGACAAACCCACACATGTACCCTCTGAGTCTAAAACTTTTTAAAATTTAAAATGAATTAAAAATAAGAAAATAAATTTATGTGTTTCCACAATGATAATAGTGATAAATAATATTTTATTATAATATTGCTGATACTAATTCAAAACCTTCTTTCGTTATTTTGTATTATTTTCTTATAAGATAAAAACAACTGCATCTCAAATACAATCATGAAGGAAATAAGAAATTAAAACTTTAATTCTGTAATTTCTATTGAGAAATAAAGAGTGCAATCTCTAAGGAAAAAATTAATATTAAACTAGAAGAAATACCTGTGGCATAAACTTCTATTAACAAACAAGTCACTTTAAGTCATTTTAAATAATGCTTTTGTTAGGCTTTGCCAGTATCTTCCAAGGGAAGAAGTGAAAGATCCTAACCCTGAAAAAATAGACTATTTGATGGACAGAGGACTCAAAAACCCTTTTATAAGCAGCAAGTCTTTTTGAGCATAAATGCAGTTTATCAAGTCTGGATTGGCCAACAGAATTCAATAAATTTCATTTTCTTTTGAATTGATTCCATTTCTAATTTCCACAAATTATAGATGAATAACCACAAAATAATGCATAACATTTTCAAGACTGTAAAATACTCAGAAAAAAATATTATTTTCAAAATATCCTTTTTCCTTAGACCAATTACCTATTCTCATTAATTAGATGCTGTTTCTTGGATTAAAAAACGAACAAAAAAATGGCAGCTTATTCACCTTAAAATTGTGTGTGTACACCACAATATAGTATTTTGCTTTACTGGAATTTGGCAACTGTGTGTAAAATTTCTGGACTTTACCCATAGCCACTTGTTGTTTTTGTTGTTTGAAAATTGGTTTCATAATACTTGAAACTCCTAAATGGTCATAGCAGACATTGGGAACATTACAAAGCATATTCTGAAAAGAAAACGCTCTTGTGCTTGATAAGAAAATTAATGCTTTTTTCAAACTAGAAATAACGATACTGATAATCGTATTTTATTTTTAACAGAACTTTATCATCTAGAAGACACTTCCATTTGCTTGTTTGATTTTTTTGAAGTAAATAAGGCACAGCAGGTATTATTACTACCAAGGTAACCCAAAGAATAAGACATTCCAAGTTAAGCCATGAACGGGCATCTTGTTTTCTTTACACTGCATCACACAATCTCTATGAAACTGAAAATGACAGTCACAATTATTATTGTTTTGCCTATCCCCTAGCAATATGGAAAGGGGCCAAAGCTTAAATCCACTCTCGCTCTAGTTACCACTTACTCAAACAAATCTGCCAGGTATGCTAGGCAAGTGTCCTATGGAAGCAACTAATCAATAAAGCAACTTGAATAATAAGCAGGAGACCTGGCAGCTTGCCACAGGTGCCTTTGCAGTGAGTAGAAGCTTGAAGCAAACACACAAGAACACTCTCTGTACTCAGCCATGTAGTTGAAGTGCTGATATAACAAACTGTAATAGGGGCAGTTTTCCAACAATCATGGTATGCCTCTCAGCCCAGTAGGTTCTCATGGGGAGACTACTGAAGGCATGCTTTGAGATGTGAATGGAGGGAAGTTTAAAGGGCAGGGCACAGTCTGAATGTTAACAAACATGTCTCCTTTCCATTCGAAGACCAACCTAATAGGAATGTCTTTGTAAAGTGTATAAAGCTGATTTTATTTCTGCAGTTATTGTCTCTACTGTCACTAAAGACTGCCATATCGCTTAAAGTCTACAAAAATCTTGAAAAATATATCATAATTGGCTTTAACATGGCTCATGTTATTCAAATGTCACAGAGGATTATGTGGGAAAAGTCTGATGGATTTGTACTAGGAAACTCAAATTTTCATTGCTAAGTTTTTAGGGAGCATGTCTGCTATGTGATCTTCTCTTTTCTTTTCTTTTCTTTTTCTTTTCATTCTTTGCTTTTCTTAAGACAAGAGTTCTGCTCTTGTTGCCCAAGCTAGAGTGCAATGGCATGATCTCAGCTCACTGCAACCTCCACCTCCCGGGTTCAAGCGATTCTCCTGTCTCAGCCTCCCAAGTAGCTGGGATTACAGGTGCGTGCCACCATGCCTGGCTAATTTTTATTGTTGTTGTTGTTGTTGTTGTTGTTGCATTTTTAGAAGAAACAGGGTTTCATCATGCTAGCCAGGCTGGTCTCGAACTCCTGACCTCAGGTGATGCACCTGCCTTGGCCTCCCAAAGTTTGGGGATTACAGGCGTGAGCCACTGCACCCAGCCTATGCGATCTTATATTAATATTTCTCTACTCAGTCTTTCATTCACTCCGCTGCTAAGCAGGGGAAGGGACTAGAGATGGTCTGTATGAGCATGATTATTTTGATATTTACCTTTTGAGTTTCATCTTTTTTCAGAATTCCTCGAAAGAGATTCTGAGGTAAATATTTGCATGCAAGAAATGTATTAAGGAATTCAGCAAACAATGCCAGTAAGAAAGTGAGGAATCATGCTTGGATGGCAAGATTGTGATGAAGTTTTAGGAAAAGGTGTAACAAATGCTACGTGGGGTTCTGCAGCTAAAATAATACTTTAGATTGTCTCAAACTGAAACAAAGAAGCCAGGTCTTTGTAACTCTCCAATTACCAGTCATAGGATATAAGTTTCCCTCAGGAAGAGGTCATAACCCTGGGAAAGTATACCACAACTGATATCCATGATGTGGTGGTGTCATTATCTGGGGAAAGTTTTAAGAAAACAAATGGGGGATAAATTACAGCACTCACTGCTGTAGTTATTCTTGAGGCTACAACTAAAAATATATCTCCTCTTCACTACTTCTTTTAGGTTCTGCTCACCTAGAAAGCACCTCTAGTGGAATAATATATATCCTCATCTTTAAGGGCTCTAAGCCTCTTGTTACTATATTCTTCTCAGGTTGTGGCTGTTGCATTTGGTCATAAATCATAAAAATTGGGCAGAGGAGTGCCAACAGATCAGTGGATCACCTAAACACTAAACATCGTCTTCCCAGTCCTCATTACATAGCAGCACACTCTCCTCTTGATGATTAGTATCAATTACTCTGCCAGGAGGTTGACCCTTTTCCTTGCCTGTTATTTCTATGGCAAAAACTGACCAAACATAAATAGCTTAAATTCGAATGTGACCCTCTCTGTGTCTCCTTGTAGAAGCATGGCGACACCAGATATCTAGATTCAACTAAGCTTAAAGTTGAAAAATTCCCTAAGAGGTTCAATGAAAGAAATAGGATGAATTTACTACAACTTTTACCCCATGGGTTCTCATACCCATGAATTCTACCTACTGGGAGTGTAACCCCATATAATGATTATTTTTGTAGTGTATAGCACCTCCTAGAGAATGTAGGTTTATCATCCAAGCTAGCAATTCAACCGCCTCTTCAAAATGCCATTCCATTACTCTACTATGTCCACAGCTTCTGGATGGTGCAATATGTAAGGACCAATGGATCCTATGGTTATGTCACTAATGTCACACCTCCTTTGCTGTAAAGTGGGGCCCTTGATGTGATGTCTTTATGTAGAATTTTGTATTATAGATCAGACACTGCAAATTGTGTAAATCCTCAAATAGTAGTGTTGGCTGAGGCTCTGTGGGTTAGAAAGGTAAATAATACATATAATATTTGTTGATCCTATTCAACATGAATCAACACCCTCACCAGGGTGGAAGAAGTCAATATAATCAATGTGCCCCCAATAGCTGATTGGTATATTGAAGAAAGAGCATGTGTTGAGGCTCAGAGTTGGTCTCTGTTGTTGGCAGTTTGGGAATTCAACAACAGCAAGATCAGACTTGATGAGTGAGAACCTA
Organism: Sapajus apella; assembly: GCF_009761245.1. Lineage (NCBI taxonomy): Eukaryota > Metazoa > Chordata > Mammalia > Primates > Cebidae > Sapajus > Sapajus apella. The sequence goes on along the minus strand of NW_022436978.1, from coordinate 10,545,754 downwards.
GACTTTTGGGGTCATGAGCAGCTTTCATCTCTGCCACATCGTTTTTCCTTATAGATCCCTAACAATCAGCCAAGCAACTTGCAACTTTCCATAGCTCTATGTTTATTTCTGTGTAAAGTTTCTCTTTTTACACCAAGTAGATTAGCAGGTACCCTCCTGAAAATGTTGCCTATCAAAAGGATTTTTCCTACTATTGTTTTTCCAAGATACCCCTGAGTGGGATTACAGTTCAGTAGCAGTCATATTTTGCTTACACTCATGCACTTAAAGTTCCTATAAGAAACCAAAATTTTTATCCTAAGGGCCCTTTCCCTTCGATGTGCTTTTTGGCATGAGTTGAAGGAGAATGCTGGTGCCATGTGGTGGATGCCTTGGTGGACTGGCCAGCAATTTGTGCCACTTACTCATGCTACCATGCATGACACTTTTTCTACTCACAGATACTTCTGGTGCCATGGGGTCTTCCAGATTATATGAACCAAGTAGCAAGACCACCTTTATCAAGCCTCAGCTAAAAGCTCATTTCCTTCTTTAGGTAACACTCATACCTGACAATCTTCCTGTTTCACCCAGGAAGTGAAGAGTATTCCAAAGAACAGTATTCTAAGCCGCACTATGCTCCCTCTAAAACCTGAAAAGGCCTACCAAGTTTTATGTTCCATTCTTGGTGATTGGAGGGGTGAGATTGAATAACTTTTTTATTTACTTTGGAGAAGACACATCAGTATAGGCCAGACCAAAGGATCCCTAAAAACTTCAGCTATGTCCCTGAGTCTTTTTATGTTGTATCTAAAACTCTGTGTAGTATGTATTAGTGGTCAAGGTCTCCAATGTATTTGTCAATTCTTATTTAAATGGTCTGATTAACATCATATTACGAAGACTGGGTCATCTGGGTATTCTACGGAGCATAGAATCGTTATTGGTTCAGTCTTTTCAGACGGCTTACTATGTAATAGAGAATGAGACAGTGTGACAAGACCACAGATGTATGTTGCTCTCAGTCCCATGTGAATGTAAGCTACATTTCATCCTTCTTCTTGCTCAGGATGGAAGAAAATGCATTCATCAGATCAATGTCTGCATGTCATCTTCCTGAGGCTGAGTTCATCTGCTCTAGTAAAGATGCTGTATCCTGTACAATGGCTACAATTGGTGTTTCTTTGTCAAGTTTGCACAGGTCCACCGGCATCACTAGAATCCATCTGGATTTTCCAAACTGGAAAAGTAGATGTAGATATGACAGGACAAACTACCCTGCCTCCTTCTTCAAATTTGTCACTCTCGTTGGCAATTACCCAGCATGTGTTATTGTTTTTTATTTACTATCTTGGCTGAGGGAACTCTGTCTAAGATTTCTACTTGTCCTTCCCTCTATGATTGATTTTACCTGACGAGCCAATGAACCAATAGGAGAATAGATCCATTTCTAAATATACGTATGAGAATCAAGAGCATGACTACAGGTTAAGTCTGAAGCACAGTGGTGCTGCTGTGAGCTGGAACTAGGTTAGGCAAGGATTCCGTTCTTACCTTATCCTATGTACAAACAGTCTTACAAGGGGCCATGAAAATATTTCAGATATTTGAACATCAGTATAAACATTGGTATCAATCTGTAGTTGTCAATATCAGCAATCCTTGAAATGTCTTGATACTTCTGTCTCCCTAGGATACAGTTACCAAGTAAATTATTTCCTAAAAAATTAGATAAATTACTACCCCATATACATTTGCAATGGTACTGCAGGGCCTTCATCATAAGGATGCAACTTCTCCTTCAATGAATGTGTGCCAGGTATGAGAATCGGTCTGTGTGTGTGATCTGAGCAAGGGATTGTAACTCTTTGTTAGGGAACTGCCCTCAGCCTCTCAGTTATCTAAACTTGATTTATTTTTATTGAATAAATCAGGGAATATTCTTATTGGTTACCAGTATACATTCCTCCTAAGAATGTCTCTAATAGCTCTCTGTGGAACAATTCTCCCTCCAGATCTCTTTGATCTTGCTGTTCCTTATGAGAATTATTCTACCATGCTTCTGATGGTTAAGACCAATTGGCCTCTATGGTTTTTGCATCTTGTAATTTACATTTTCCAGGACTCCAAGAATATTCTCTACCATCAACCCTTGCCTACAAAGGACAGCCACCATTAAATGGTATATTTTTGGTAACAGCTCCTTACCAGAATGACTAGAATGTCCTCCAGATTTCCTATCTTCCTACGAAACATAGTTGGCTATGTATATGGGATATATGTGGAATATATATATATAGCCAACTAGATATACATATGAAAAATATTTGTATACATTTTACATACAGCAGTATACTCTAATAGCCTTTTAATAACTTCCTCTTTCATCTGCCATAGTAGTTCTGGCGTTTTCATTTAATTTAGTGTGAGCTATCACTTTGTGGAAGCTTGCAAGTATCATCCAAGAGGTACATAGCATTATCCCCTGAATATTTGCCCAAAATGTTTAATTCTCTACTTCAGCAAAGTAGTCCCATATTTATATGTTTTCTTCATCTAAATGTATGTTTTTGCAACCCCCCTTTCTCTAGCACCCTCAGGATCCAATTCCATACATTATTTTTCTTACCATTTCAGGTTGTCAGTAGCTCCTTCAATACACACCCTGTTACTCCCTTAGCAGCATAAAACTTACTTAACTTGATTATTTTGTTATTCTACCCTAGCTATCTGACAACCAAGAGGGGAGGTGTGGCTAAATCCTTAAGTAATGGTACATGGTACCTTATCAAACAGTAACCTCTGTATTGACTTCAAATAAGTAATAAGCCTTTAGAATGAATAAGAAGGCAAATTGTACATGTCCCAAAAATCCACAGATATTGTATTTCAAAATTTTTGAATGCATCAACCCAGATGTCACCATCTAAGTTCTCAGGTTCTCATTCCTCTCTGATTGGGATTGGGACTCAGATGTTGGTAAGTCTTCTCTGTTTCTACAATGGCTAAGCCTCTTCATTAACTTCTGTGGGGGTACTTTGATTTTTACACATAACCTTAAATTGATAATGCTTACCCTCAGCTTTTCATTGTATTTATTAAATTCATTGATAGCATCTGGCAACAGCCATTCAATTTCAGTCAATATTTACTGATTCTAATGTAACTCTGAAAGTCCGAGATTTATACTAACTAATGCATTCTCAATTCTACCAATATTCCATCCCAGTTCACCACCAGGAATGTTTTAACAAATGTGTCCTTACTGTATCTGGGGGCTATTCCCACTTTAGTTACCAACAGTGATGCGGTCCTAAATAGCACCATGCCAGGAGGGGATACGGCTCCAAAATCTCATTTAGATTTTTTTTCCTAGGACAGTTGCCTTATTCTAGATTTCCTAAATATGGACACTGAAACAGATTTGTATGCAGAAAGTTTTATTGGGATATTTTCTTTGGTAAAACACTTTTAAGGACCATGTCGGATTAACAAATATACCTAATCCAATATGGTGGTCAGAAGGAAGGAAAATATTCAGACTAAGACTTAACCAAGAAGGGAATAGCAATTGCTTACTGACAATGAAGAAATGGGAGCAAGAAAAGTATCTTGAGAAAAGTGAACATGATATAAAAAAGATGTAAAAGTATAAACGAGAATCGCAACAATTAATATTGCTAAAGCATAAAGTGTGAGGCAAAAGTAATGAAAACTGAGGTTGAGTGGGGTTACAGGGGCTTAAACAATGCGCTTAAAAGTTTAAATTTCGTTATTGTGGATAATGAGTAGGGACTGAAATGATCAAAAGGGCACGTTGGCTTATTCTAGAACTTTAAGAAGAAGAGATTTGAGAGGAACGATATTGTTATGTAAGAAAATTAGCTAAGGGTCATAAATACATTCTGCTTTCATTGATACACATGTTCTTTCAGCAAATAATTTGATCATTTTTTGAGTTCTGTGATTTTGTGCTATCCAGATTTATTGGGAACTGTTGTTTGGTTTTGCTCCCAAAGCACTATTTCTTTGACCTGCTTTATTTCGGTTTAATTAAAACTCTACAAACAATTATGGACCTCTCTTTTATACTTAGCACAATGGTACTGTGCTAGGTATTGGATAATGACAGTATTAATACATACTTTCCTTTTTTTAAATCAGTTTAACTTTTATAATACTGCTTGACTGAACTATCAACTTGAAAGTTACCAATGCCAAAACTTATAACTAGCTAATTCACCTCAAACTCTATGAAGAGCCTCACCGAAACTGGAGTGTAGTGGCGGGATTTTGGCTCACTGCAACCTCCACCCCCTGGGTTTAAACGATTCTCCTGCTTCAGCCTCCTGAGGAGCTGGCACTACAGTTACCTGCTACCACACCCAGCTAATTTTTGTATTTTTAGTGGAGACGGGGTTTCACCATGTTGGCCAGGATAATCTTGATCTCCTGATCACGTGATCTACTTGCCTTGATCTCCCAAAGTGCTGGGATTACAGGCATGAGCCACCGCGCCTGGCCTTAAATGGTGAATTTTGTACTATATATATTTTACTATGAATAAAAATATTTTTTAAATTTAAAGTCAGGATTAGGGGACAAAGGACAATTTACATGGCCTGCATGCCCTCACAATGATTGATATATACATTGATGGGGCAAAAAACAGTAACAATTCAAGGTGAGAGTAAACAATTCAAGATGAGCTACATCTTCTTGCCTGTCACCTGTTTTCTTTCAAGTTTCCCTCCACATCATGCGAAAATCCTTTATTCTGAGGGTGGTCATCTCATTTGACATGGTCATATAATGCTAAGCTAAATTATTCTCAATCAATTGCTATTAGTACCTTTATAATAGACGTTCCTTTAAGAAAATCAGATGGAATTTGAAATTGATTTTGTGATCAGAGCTCTGAAGCTTATGATATAATAAAACAAGACATTCCTATGTTTATATCTGGATCTAAAGGACCAAAGTGACGCACTATCAAGTTCTTTAGTAAATCTAAATAGTCAATGACATGTCTGAGAAATATACATACAATGTACATATATGTGTATGTGAATGCACAGAGAAAATTCCATATATATGTTCCATTCATTATCTGATCTATTTTCCCCTAAAGTGTTAAGAGGCAATACAGTTTTAGTTTATGTATTTTCCCATAGAGAAAACTTACCTAGAAAAAGCCTCTAATAAAAAGATTGATTCCTCCTCAGTTATCTCTAGCCAACCTATTAAACATATACTTCCTAATTATTCTTTCTAAAACACACCTTTGGCCATGTTACTGCCCCACACAGAAATTGTCAAGAGTTCCTACTGACTTCCAAAAACCTCACTGAAATAGTTCAGGACCCATTTAAGTCTGCAACTTCTTTCTCTGAATTGTTTTTAAATTTTCATCTGTATATAAAACAAAAAAACTTGCCACTTCTAAACAAACCCTAAAATTTCCAATCTTTAGACCAATTTTTATGCCATTCTTCCTTATTATAATGCAACTCTATACAAATTTTATTCTTTAACATATAAATGTACGATAACCATCTTGCTTAGCATTGTACTAGTTATATGAAAACGATGTACATACTTTGATGGACTTCCTAGTATTTATAGATTAATACCAAATATTTCAAGGTATTTGTTAAGAGCTTACACATAGAGGTAGGCCATCATTTCAGATTCCTAGGAATCTAGAAACATCTGCAGGATTCTATTAATGTTTTAATTTTTTCTGAAAATAAAAGTTTAATGAAAAAAAAAATCATTGTCATTTTATTTCTTCCTAGGATTTATTTTTTTCTTTTTTGAGACAGAGTCTTATACTGTGCCTTACGCTGGAGTACAGTGGTTTGACCACAGCTCATTGTAGCCTTGACTGCCCAAGCTCAAGCAATCCTCCCATCCCAGCCTCCCAAGTAGTTGAGATCACAGGTGATCTCATGCAACGTCATCTAGCTGATTTTTCTTATCTTTAGTAGAGACAAGGTTTTGCTGTGGTGCTTTGGCTGGTCTTGAACTCCTGAGCTCAAGGAATCCTCGTACCTCGGCCTCCCAAAGTGCTTGGATTACAGACATGAGCCACTGTGCCCAGCCTCTTCAAGAAATTTTAATCTCAAAGGGTAAGAAAAAAATAGTATGTATAAATACTGCTGTTTATATATCCCATGAACATTTATTGAATAACTTTCATGTACTTTCAAGTATAGGAGGCGTTTGAAAGTGATGGAAAAATACAGAGGTTAGTAAGAATTTTAATTCTTTAAGAGTAATGAAGCATAACTATAAGACAAGTTAGAAAGTGACATTAAAACAAACAAAAGCCTATTTGGCTTTGGAATTAAAAGAAAGAGATTTCTGCTGCTTGGGAAAATCCCAGAAAGCTTCATGTTAAAACAAGATGTTTCCATTTGTCTTCAGCAAATGTCAACCACAATGGAAACGCATTAAGACAATTAAGTACAAAACTCTTCAACATGGATCTGTTTCTATGGTGTCAATTCTATATGTTTATGTAGATTTTTTTCTTGATCTTATGAAGATGTCAATAAATCTACACAAACAAAAGCACTGAAAACCACATTTGCCACAAAATACCAGGGTTCTTAAATATTAGTTATTTGGAATTACTGTGTATATTCCCACCATGGACTAGCTCCCTTTTTTTTTTTTTTTAGAGATTTGGAAAATTATTTTCAGACTATTTTCTTCTTAGAAACAATCGATGCTGTATGACTTCATCAACAGTAAAGAGTTTCATGAGTATTAATAGCATTGTTTATTTCAGGAACTCAGTTCTGTATTTCACAAACTTGAACTTGCTAATGGCAACTTAATGAATTAATGCCTGTTCATTTCATTTCAGGACTGCTTTTGCCCTTAGTATATCTCTGGAAAGACATACTCCAGCAAGTGTGCTTTCCTTTTTAAATGAATATGTGGATCCCTGTGAGGAAGGGAGAAGCAACGAACAAATCCTTTTCAATTAATTAACTCTGGAGTGTTGCTATTAATGAAGGATATATGAAGCAAAATAGTAGTTATATGAAAAGCCAAATAAAATGATGGATTTTAGTATAATTTAACAAATTTTTATTTAATTTCTACAAGGTGTGACACTTGCAGGCATGGTAGAGAAAGAAATGAAAGTGGCAAACATGGTCCACATTCTCTATATATCTCATGTTCTGGATGTATGTGATATGGACCATAGGGAAAGAGGAGGCAGAAGGTAGGAGAAAAAAGAAGATAAAATAATTAACAAGGAAACAAATTTTAAAACAATTTCAAATAGTGATACGTGCCATGAAGACAATAACTTAAGGTGAGCTGATAAAAATGAAATTGGTACGGATCTTAGATTAGGTGGGTGCTATAGTCTAAGAGTTTGCCCTATAAATTTGTATGTTGAAATCCTAACTCCCAACACAATGATATTAGGAGGTGAGGGGTTTGGGGAAGTGATTTGGTCTCTGGTCTCATGAATGGGATTAACAGAAAAACACTGCATGTTCTCACTCATAGGCAGGTGTTGAACAATGAGAACACATGGACACAGGGAGGGGAGCATCACACACTGGGGTCTATTGTTGGGGGGGCAATAGGGGAGGGACTGCAGGGGTAGGGAGGCTGGGGAAGTATAACATGGGGAGAAATGCCAGATATAGGTGACAGGGGGATGGAGGCAGCAAACCACATTGCCATGTATGTACCTATGCAACAATCGTGTTTCGCACATGTACCCCAGAACCTAAAGTGCAATAAAATATATATTAGGATAAAAAAGAGGCCCAACAGAGCTTGTTCACCCTTCTACCATGTGAAGACACTGCCAGAAAGCTATGAACCAGGAAAAAGGTGGCACCTTGATCCAAGACTTCTCAGCCTCCAGAACTATGAGTAATAAGTTTCTATTGTTTGTGAGCTACCTACACCATGATACTTCCTTATAGCAGACTGAGCTGACCAAGATAATGAGCAAGGAAGAGAGGGAAAATAAGGAAGTGATGTCTGATCTGATTCCTAAGTTATCAAGTTACAAACTGCAAGTCATATAAAAATCCAAGAAGTAAAGTAGCAAAGACAAAGATCTCAAGGTGGAAACCAGCTTGGAGGGTTCTAGAAAAAGCAAGAAGGTCTGTATAACAGAGGCATGGTGACTAAAATGGGGGTGCTGCAAAATAAAATTGTAAGAATTGGTAAGATCACGTAAGGAAGATAATTTAAGTTTGCATAGCGTATATAAACAGGATGCTAGAAAGACTGATTTGAAGCCATGATAAGGATTTCTGTGTACCCTCACCATATATTAATGAAACAAAACTTCATTTTTGTATTTATTCAAAAATCGATGATTGAGAAACTCCTATGTGTCAGGGTCTGAAGTTGAGGGAGATGATAGACAGGAATAGACTTGGTGTTTGTCCTCTAAGAATGTATAGAGTGATAGAAAAGAAAGTGCTATATTCCCTAAGGACATTACATTTATTCAGTATTATAGATATTCTAAGAGCTGACATAACTTCCATTGTGTAAGATCTTGGTATATGATATGTCATGTAATGAGCCTTGAAATATAGGTATTATTTGAGTATGTCGAAATGGAATGTGTGGGGTTCTAAAAATAAAGAAAGAAGGAAAAATGTAGGGCCTTTTATGGAATGCAGGGAGTTTCATTTATCCATGTGTTGATAATACCTTCCTTGTATGTGAGGTAGTGAAGGAAAATGTATTCATTCACTGAGTGAATATTTATTGAGCAAGTACTATGGGAAGAACCATCATAGCTGCTAGTGATCTGTATTGAATGAGATTAAAATCTGTGATCTTAATGGAGCAGTCCAGTAGGGGGAGACAGACAATAAAGAAATGAGTACAGAATACAAGGGGGTGTTAAATGCTATGCAGAGAAATGAAGCAGAGTCTAAGGGAAGGTGGATTGTAGGTGGTTAAACTTTTGTAAAGGGTGGTCAATAAAGGTCTTTCTAATAAGTGACGTTAGAGCAGAGACCTGAAGGACATAACAGGGATGCACGTGAACATCTGGGGAAAAGTCATCAAAGCAGAGGAAACAGTAGGTGAGTGTGCCCTGAAGTGGGAAAACACCTGGAATGTTTAATAAAAAGTATAAAGAAACATAAAAACTAAAATATTAGAAGTGAGCAAAAAAGTAATAGGAGATGAGGTCAGAGAGGTGGAGTGGGAGGAGGAGATATAGACACTCAGTACCTTGTAAGTAAAAAACAAAATGGGAAGCCATTGGCCAATAATGAACAAAATAGTAGAAATATCTGACTTTCATTGTCAAGGGACACTATGACTATGGTGTCGAGAAGAGTCAAAGAAATTGGGACCAGGACAAAAGCAGAAAGACCAAATAGTGAGCTAGTGAAGTTTTCCAGGTGTGAGGTAATTGCGACAGAGCTGAGAGTTTACGGAGGAAGTGATGACAATGGCTAAAATACTGGATGTAAACTGATTGGATTTCATAATGGATCAAATGATGCACAAGAAAGGAATCAGATTGACACCAAGTTTTTTGGCCAGAGCAACTAGAAGAATAGAGTTGCTATTCTTTCAGATGAGGGAGAACAAGTATTTGTTAGACAAACTAGATGTCAGTTTTAGACATTGTCTTAGTTTGGGCACCTAAAATAAGTTACTATGGATGGCTTAAACAACAAACATTTATATTTCACAGTTCTACCAGCTGGGAAGTCCAGGATCAAAGAATTATTGGCTTTGGTTTCTGGTTAGGTCATTCTTCCTGGTTTGTAGATGGCAATATTTTCATTGTATTCTCACATGGCTGAAGGCAGAGAAAAAGGTAACTTTGTCTGATCTTCTTTTAATAAGGGCATTCATCTTATCATGAAGGTTCCATTCTCATGACCTAATCTAACCCTAATTACCTACAAAAGGCCCAATCTCCAAACACCATGACATTGGGAATTCGAATTTCAATTAGAATTGTCCCTTCAGAATTGAAGGGACATTCAGTTCACAAAAGACATAGTAAGTTTGAGATGCCTATTTATAACCAAGTGGAGATTTTGAATAGGCAGCTGGATACATGAGTGATATGTGAGTCTAGTGTTCAAGAATAATGGCTGGGCTAAAATAAAATGGGAAAATCATCAAGAGATACACAGTGTTTAATGCCTTGTCACTGGATTATATGAACAATGGGGAAAGTCTACACAGAGAAGGGAAGGCAGCCTAAAATTGAGCCCTGTGTCACTGCAAAATTTAGAGAATCAGCAAAGAATCAGCAAAGGAGAAAAGGAATGCCAGTGAAGAGGAAAGTAAGAGGAGAGTCAAAAGAATCACAATGCCAAACACTAAGAGAAGCAAAGAGAAAATAATCAACTGTAACAAATACTCAAGTAATTTGAGAACTGAAAAGTGATCATTAAATTTGGCAGTGGAGAAGTAACTAGTGACCTTGACAAGAGGAGTCAGAATAAACTGGTAAAAATTAAAAGTTCAGGAAAATAGGATCAAGAAAGAAAAGTTGGAGAAGAATTAGTGAAGATTAACTCCTTTTGGGCCATAACAGGTGGCAAAGAAATGAGAGAGTAGCTGGAAAAGAAGAAAAGGACAATAAAAGATTTGTCTGCGACAGGAGACAGGTTAGTCTAATTGCAGGCTGTTGGCAACGGTACAGCTGAGAGAAATTGATGAAAGGAGACAAGAAGAATTGCAGAAGTAATGTGTTGAGTACAAAGGTTACGTGTAAAAGTTGGCATCTAATGCATTAATGGTTTATTCATACTTAAAGAGGAAAAGCAGAATGTGTTGGTACTCACATTGACAGATAAGTAGATATGCTAATAGAAGCTTGTAGAAATTCTTTTCCATTTGCTTTTTTCTTCTCTTGGAAAGAGAAAGCAATTTTATTAGCTGAGAGTTGGGCTGGGAAGGAAGTGATTGTGATAGTTTGAAGAGAGAGAAGTTCAAGAGTCCTCTTAAGAGAAAAAAAGATAAAGAATGAAGTACTTTTCCCAAAATGGATCCTGGTTCAGAACAAAATGTCTACTTGAGATTAGTAGACATACGTTTTAAGCAGTATCATTAAGTAATGTGTGTATGTTTTGCTCCAGCATAACTTTAGGGTCAATATAGGAGGAGCACTGAGTTTAATCGATTTCAGTTTTGTAAGATTAGTAGGATGAGAAGGGCAGTATGATGCATGGATGGACTGTAAGCTGGGGAGTGTCAAGATGGAACATAAATTCAGTGAGCTCGAGGCTGAGATGTTCAAATTATTGATATTAATAAAGTCTAGCTATCATGAAAGTGGGAAGGAAAGAAATATCATTTAGATGAGGAAATAAAGAAATTAGGATTAAATGAGTACATGCCAGCATAAGAAACAAAGACCACAGACTTAATCTTAGAGTAGCCTAGATGCTCTAAAACTTTTCAGGATGAAAGTGGCATGATCACTATAAAAAAGGTTAATGGAGAGGAGCATAGAGGATAAATAGAAGTAAGTGGAGACTGAAGGTGCGAGAAAAATATTATCAGTTTGCTGGCATAACTCAGAGCAAAAGCAATGATGGCAAAATACTAAGGAGAAGCATAGAGGTTGGGCTGTGCTCTGTTTTGAGCATAAAGAAATATATAAATGGGATGCATTCTTCCAAGGATTTGGCATTCAAACAGGGGAGACAGATATGAAAATAAACAGTTTTGATCAAAAGTGATAAACGCTATTGATCTGATTTGGATTTGTGTACCCACTCAAATCTCATGTCAAATTATAATCCCCAATGTCAAGAAGGCACCTGGTGGGAGGTGATGCAATCATGGAGACAGATTCCCTCTTTGCAGTTCTTGTGAGTGAGTGAGTTTCTCACAAAATCTGGTTGTTTAAAAGTGTGTAACACCTCCCGCTTAGCTCTCTTCCTCCTTCTCTGGCCATGTAAGATGTACCTGCTCCCCCTTCACCTTCCACCATGATTGAAAGTTTCCTGAGGCCTCCCCAGCAATGCTTCCCATACATCCTGTGGAACTGTGAGCCAATTAAACCTCTTTTCTTATAAATTACCCAGTTTCAGGTATTTCTTCATAGTAGTGTGGGAACTAACACAGCTATCCCACAGGTGTTAATAAAACTTTATGTAGACACACAGAGACAGAGAGAATGAAATAATTCTGATGATTCTGCTACAAGCAAAGACAGGGCAAGGGGTTGAAATAACTTAATTGAAGACATATATATTTTAGCTGAAAGATGAGTAGTAATTTTCCATATTGAGTAGGTTGTAATTGGGAATGCTATGTAGAAAGAAGCATAAGCTTAAAATCAAAGAGCCATAAATAGCATAGCATAGCAAATATATAATGATGTTTTGGATTAGACTAACCACGGGTACTAGAGGGAATATGTTCAGAAATAAGGTAATACTTTGAAGTTCTAACCAGTTAAAAAGGACTCTAAATGCCAAGCTATGAAATTTCAACTTTTTTTTTTCTGTAGGTGAGAATTCACTGTGTTAATTGCATAGTTTGAGAGGCTTCATGTGTATATGTGTGTGGGTGTTTTGTGTAGTGAGCATGTGTACATATGGCTGTTTAAAACAGTGCATGATTTTTTTGTGTGTGAATGAGTCTGTGCTTATTTCGTCACATTTTTATTCAGTGGCAGCATAAAGCTGGTTTGGAGTTCCAATAGTTTACCACTGAACAGAGTAAAACTAGCCATCCTTTACAGTTATCCAATTGGAAACAATGACCTCATCACAATTACATTTTAACAAATGAAGATGATCAACATCTTCATTTGCTTCTGTGTGCTGGAAGCAAAACGAGAGAGACCATATTATTTGGGGATAGTTTTAGACATGAAAAGAAATGTAGAGTTATCAAGTCTGTCAACCCCAATGTTGTACAGAGGTAGAACTTTGAACCCAGTTCAAAGAACCCTGCATTTCTTTTCATGTCTAAAACTGTGAGGCCTGTGTAAAGAGAGAAAAGAGAAAACTATAACATTTTTTTGTGAACACACACATATCCGAAACTAAAAGTGGCTATTCCTCTTTTTTTCGACTCAGGAATAAAAGGTAAAATCTAGTTTTCAGATGAGAAAGTGGTGAAAACACTAGTATGTCAACATCTACAGGATAAACAATCATATTGAATGCTAGTACAGCTAAACAGATTTTTAAGGGCAGCATGGAATATTGCTGGCTGGTCTGATTAGCATAATTTTGTTAATGTTCAGTTCTTACTGAATATATTTCATTTGAATTCAGAGGAATAAGTGAAAACTTTAAAAGAAAGCCAGCATATTATTCCCGTTTATATGTTTATACAATTTTTGTGACAAAATGTTGTGACAAAACCATAGTTTTCAGTGGGTGCTTGGAGGTTTAAGTGGTTTGATCTCAAACTGGGACCAGATGTGAGGAGTGGTAAAGTTACCAAATGACATATTACAAAACCAAAACAAAACCACTGTTCAATGTCTTCATCTTTGCAAAGCACCAAAATGATGTGTTTCAAGGATCAGCAAAGATCTGAATGAAATTTGTCTTCATTGGGAATTAGGATTTAATCCAAGACCAGTAAAGGATTAAATTGTCTACGGATTTGGGCGAAATGTGTATAGATTTCAGAGGACACTGTGTCAACTGTTGACCAAACTCATGAAGGCTGATGATTAATCATGTTGAAGTATTTTCACTGTTGTACAAACACCATGCTTGTATCCATTTTGACATTCTGCTTCTTTTATATCCCCTCGTTAAAATTCTCTTTTCTCTCATCAGTTTCATTACTCCTCTTCATTAATTATCCAGTTCAAGTTCAGTTATGGTATAACACTTTCCATGCATGCTACACTCTTTTCTGTAGATTATCTAATGATTGTCTAATTCCCTCATTTTATAAATAGGCACAATATGTCACTCTTTTCTGTAGATTTTCTAATGATCATCTAGTCCCCTCATTTTTTTGAGATGGAGTCTCACACTGTCGCCCCCGCTGGAGTGCAATGGTGCAATCTCAACACACTGCAACCTCTGCCTCCCGGGTTCAAGCCATTCTCTCGCCTCAGCCTCCCAAATAGCTGGGATTATAGGTGCCTGCCACCACGCCCAGGTAATTTTTTGTAGTTTTAGTAGAGATGGGGTTTCACTATGTTGGCCAGGCTGGTCTGGAACTCCTGACCTCGTAATCCTCCCTTGTCAGCCTCCCAAAGTGCTGAAACTCCTCATTTTATAAATGAGCAAAATATGTGTCAGAGATTCAAAGACTTGGAAAAGCCACATAGCTTATTTGAAATTTTTTGTTTTCTTTAAATTCTTAAAACTTTATAACACAACCCAATCTTTATCTTAACTATCTGTTTGTAAATAACCAATTTGTGAACAATGTAATCCTGTGTTGAATATTAGGGAAGCTACCCATTAAAAATCCGAAAATGTGAGCACATTTCTTGAATGCCACAGTCTGTTCTCTACTTTGGTACTTTTTTTCATATGCCCGGAAATATGGGAAGAAGCAGCACTACCTCCACGTCTTTTAAACTGGTACCAAGATCTGAAACTAGCACTTTGGTTTGACAGGTTTTCTACTAATGCACTATAAACTATTTGTATTATTGTGGCGTTATAGGTCATTTGGACTTCTTTAACAAAAATGTCATAAATTGTGGAGCTTATTAACAATTAAGACTTATTTCTCACAGTTCTGGAGGTTGGGATGTCCAAGGTCAAGAAACCAGCATGTTGGTATCTGGTGAGGGTTTATTCCTCATAAATGATGTTCACTTGCTCCATCTTCACATAGCGAAAGGGACTAGCTAGCTCTCTGGAATTTCTTTTTTAAGGGCACAAATCCCATTCATGACAATTCTGCCTTCATGATCTGGTCACCTGCCAAAGCCCTATCTTCTAATATTATCTCATTGGGGATTAGGTTTTATCAAATGAATTTGAAGAAAATACAAACATTTAGACTGTGACATGTGATATTAAAAACTTGAATTTTCTATTTTTCTCTTATCACCTATTCAACCAGGGTAGAATAAGAAGACAAATTTTACTACCCCTTGGACATAAGATTTCAAATAATGTCTAATCACTTCTTGGAATCAAGTAGTGACATAGAAAACAAAATAATCTGGTCATCTAAAATGTCTTAATAATGAATATATATATACACATACATATATTCATATATATTCATATTGAGAAACAGAAAATAATAAATATATATTCATTACATATATATTCTTATATACACATATACATATATATCATATGTTACATAAACCTATAATAACTAAAACTCAAAAAAGCAAAATAATTTGCCTACAATCACCTGCATATAACTAAGGTCGGAAACCCAGCTGTAAGACCAACGTTAGCATCATTGCCATTTGTTTCAGTTTCCTAAGCCAAGATTCTACAACCGTCTCATCAATCTCTTCTCTATAATGGTGATAAATTCCTTTTAAGGTTGTAATTTGTAAAGGATTCTAAAATAAGGGGAAATTTTTTTTTTCTTAAAAAACTTAAGCACCTTACAGGACATGGCATGCAATAAGAATACCTAAGTGGCACCCAAATATGACTAAATGAGTCAGCCTTCTTACTCATATCCTGGAAGTCATGTTGGGATGTATTCAGGAGCATTCAGCTCAAACACTTATAAATAGCTCCTAAGTGACTGTTCGATTTCCTGACTTCCCCTAAGGATAATTGGCTTCAATATGTAATCCTTCAATAAATTAGCAGATTAAAGTTAACACCAAAGTTAGCAATAGTCAAGTATATCAAGATTTAAGGTAATAATACCACCAACATTGAGAAGAAGTCACATATGAGGCCTTCAAGATCAAAGATTACTACTTCACTAAATTCGTTTCTCATCTCTCTTCTTTCCATTCTCTAAATTTATAATTGTTTTTAGATACCATTCCCATTAGTTATAGTCACTAATATTCTCTAAATAAGGAATCAGATCTGGATCCTATACTTAGACAGATCATAGAACAAACAGTAACATATACTGATTACCTAATATCTATGTACCATACTCAGTTCTGAAAATTTTTAAATGATAAAATGATACTTTCTTTGAGAGGTTTGCATTATGGCAATTCTGTAACACTTAGAAAAGGATAAAATATGTGATTGTCTTAACATATCTAATCAAATATCTCATGAGCATCTCAGATTTAAATGTTCTTTTCAAATATAATCCCCAGCACCAACAATCAGGTTTTCTAAAATATGTCAATTCGCCAATAGACCCTGTTGATTTTACCTCCACTGGTCTTAAATATGTACAATATACACTATTCTTTATCTCTTCTGCTGTCCCCCTAATCCAAGCCACTGCCCTTTTTCACTAAAATTCCTATAATAATCTCTTTAGCTTTTTTTCCTCTTCTACTGTTTCATCATCTTCATCAATTTTCCACCACGTTAGGGTTATTTATTAAAATTATAAGTGATCTATCCATGTTCATGAAGTCATCAATATTCTTTTTATTTCATTTAGGCAAAAAAAAAAGGAAGAAAGAAAGAAAAAAAACCATCACCCTATTCTACAGCACCATGAATGTCGATGATGTATACTATTCCTTCAATACTATTTTCTTCCAACTATCTTCTCACTTTCCGTGTTCCCGACATTAAAGATTTCTTTCTCTTCCTTATCTACTCAACTCCTTTTCTTTCCTAGAGTCTTTACATGTATTATGTTCTTTGCCTGGAAATCCCTTTCCTATTCCTTATTGTTTGCTAGTTTCTTCTAAATTCTTCTCAGCAATATATCTCAGGGCAATCTTACATGAAAAATGATGAGCTCAGGAAACAAAATACTTTCCTCTTCTCCATAGAAAAAAATACAAGCTGTTGTATTTCTAAGGACCAAGGCCTTATTAATTCAGAATAAAGGCAAATCATTTTTAGGAAATGTTAACAGCTGAGTCCTCTCCTGATGGCAGAAAATAAAATACCTCTTTTTTCTGTAATAAACTAAATGGAAGAGATTTAAGGAAAGACATAGAGAAAGAAAACTGGATCTCAAATTTGGATACCAGGGTCCCACTTAAGGAGTGATTCAGAGATCAGCCAGTGACCTGCAAGCACCATGGCAATGGGCTGGAAGGAATAACAGGATTATTAAACAGTGTTTGACCTTAAGAACATGACTTTATCCTTACACAGCTCATCATTTAAAGTGATAGTCTTAAAGATTCTTTAATAATCTAGAAGCTCTAAAATCTTAAATTCCTGACCAAACTTTTCTTCAGTCCATGGTATCTTTGTTTATCACCTAAGGCAACATTAACTGGAAATTCCTTTGGAAAGGAGCCACTAATTAGACTGCATTAGGTTTGTTTTACCTTACTATCACTTTATCTCATATTTGAGAAGCCAAAAAAGTACTTGGTGTGGTATTCGTTTTGTCCTGTTCCCATCAGGTGGCTTCAAAATGATTGCACCAGACACAAGTTACAGACCACGCATATGTTTTCAAACAACAGATGTAATTTTAGAAACAGCTGAAAAGTTACCCTGTCCTTGTTCTTTGATTAGCTATAATGTTTGGGGCTGGAGATCTGCTTGGAACAGTCCCTCATGCCTAGTTAGTTTTGCCTGTCAGTTATGCTAGGTCTCTGGGTGCCAGAAGAACATGTCAACCCCAGAAAGCAATTTTATGAGGAAGCCCAATTTAACTTTTATGTTTTCACTTGTGCAGTCATTATTTATACTAATAAAGGATTTCTAAATTGCCCTACAACGTCAAGTGTATAAGGATGCCAACGTTTTGGTGGTCTGAACAGAGAATAAAAGAGGTTAATAAGAATCCTGTGCATGCCACTGCCCATTGAGCTGACTGGTTTGACAGCATGGCATATTTGAATGTCAACTCAACTTGTAAAAATAACTTGGACTCTTAAACACTTAGGTCTGTATAATAATTTATAGACATCAGATTAGAATCCCATAGAGTGCTTTGGAAATTCATTTAGGTGGACTTTATTCCAGGAAAATCTCATCATGTAAGTTTGACAGCTAAAACAGCATGCTAAATGTTCCAGGCAATTGCCTGCTAACTTGAAACGCTGTACACTCAATATAAAAATCATGGCCACTAAATTTTCAAGGAAAAATATGACAGTTTTTATTTTCTTATTGAAATCAGTGTATTTGTACCCTAAGCTCATAGATCCAAAGAATTAAGAGCGAAATAGGCACAGAAACACTCTGATCCACTCTCAGATTTTTCATACAAGAAAACTTAGGTTAGGAAGGGGAAAGTGGTTAATATGAGCACACAGTCATTTATCACAGACCTAAGAATAAAACACGACTTCCTTTACCCAAAGCTCTTTTCATTGCACCTCAGATCACGCCAAGTCTAACTATACATAAAAGTGTTTATGTCATGGGTTATAAAGTTTCAACCTCTAGTTCTGGCATATCAAATACTAAAGTGAGACAAATTATTTTTTCACTCAAAGTTAGAACAAAGAAAGTTTTGATGGAAAACAATTCCCAAAATACATATGGAATCATTAATAATCTCTTACTGGTTAAGGAAAAAATAATTTATCACTTAAATACTAATAAAATTGGAATTTTTAAATGATGGGTTTCAAGTAACAAGGAAAATAACCTGAAAGAAAAAAAACTTGAGTAGTTCTCTAGGGATATTTAATCAAATCTAGCCAGGCACCATTTTTAAATGGTAACTACGTTAATAAAATGTTTTATTAACATTTTAACATCTGTCAAGATAAAACAAGAAATGATAGCAAAAACACTACAAAGAAAATGGCCTCATTGAGTTTTTCATTTTTTTAGCTCATATTATCTTGCATTATAACTTATAATTTTTTTAACTTTTATTTTAAGTTCAGTGATACATGTGTAGGTTTGTTACATAGGTAAACTTGTGTCATCAGAGTTTGTTTTACAGATTATTTCCACACCCAGGTATTATGTCTAGTACCTATCTGTTATTTTTCCTAACCCTCTTCCTCCTTCCAGCAACTATACTTCAATAGGCCTCCGTGGTGTGTTGTCCTCCTCTATGTGTCCATGTGTTCTCATCAGTTAACTCCCACCTGTAAGTAAGAACATGTGGTATTTGGTTTCCTGTCCCTGCTTTAGTTTGCTAAGGATAATGGCCTCTAGCTCCCTCATGTCCCTACAAAGGATATGATCCCATTCTTTTCTATGGCTTCATAGTATTCCATGATGTATATGTACCATATTTTCTTTAACCAGTCTATCATTGATGGGCATTTAGGTTAATTCCATGTCTTTGCTATTGTGAATAGTGATGCAGTGAACATACATGCGCACGTGCCTTTGTAACAGAATGATTTATATTTCTTTGGGTATACGCTCCGTAGTAGGATTGCTAGATTAAATTGTATTTTTGTCTCTAGGTCTTTGAGGAATTGCCGCACTGTCTTTCACAATGGTTGAATCACTTTACACTGCCATCAACAGTGTATAGCATTCCTTTTTCTCCACAACCTAATCAGCATCTGTTATTTTTTGACGCTAAGTAACAGTCATTCTGACTGGTGTGAGATGGTACTTCATTGTGATTTTGATTTGCATTTCTCTAATGATCACTGAAGCTGAGTTTTTTTTTCATATGATTGTTGGCCAAATGTATGTCTTCTTTTGAAAATTGTCTGTTTGTGTCCTATGCCCACTTTTCAATGGGGTTGTTTTTTTCTTGTAAATTTGCGTAGTTCCTTATAGATGCTGGATATTAGACTGTTGTCAGATGCATAGTTTGCAAAAATTTTCTCCCATTCTTAGGTTGTTTGTTTACCCTGTTGATCGTCTCTTTTGCTATGCAGAAGCTCTAAAGCTTAATTAGATCTTATTTGTCAATTTTTGCTTTCATTGCAATTGCTTTTGAGATCTTCTTCATGAAATCTTTGCCCGTGCCTATTTCCTGCTTGGTATTTCCAACATTGTCTTCAGGGGTTTTTACTGTTTTGGTTTTTAATTTAAGTCTTTAATTTGGTTTTAATTTAAGTCTTTAATTCATCTTGAGTTAATTTTTGTATATGATGTAAGAAAGGGGCCAGTTTTAATCTTCTACATACTGCTAAATTCTGCAATCACCATTTATTGAATAGGGAATCCTTTCCCAATTGATTGTTTTTGCCAGGTTTGTTAAAGATCAGATCGTTATGGGTGTGCATTCTAATTTCTGGGTTCCCTATTCTTTTCTGTTGATCTATGCGTCTGTTTTTGTACCTGGACTATGCTTTTTAGTTATAGTAGCCCTGTAGTATAGTTTGAAGGAGGGTAGCATGATGCCTTTGACTTTGTTTTGTTTGTTTGCATAGGATTGTCTTGGCTATTCTGGCTCTTTTTTGGTTCCATATGAATTTTAAAATCATTTTTTCTAGTTCTGTGAAAAATCTTAATGGTAGTTTCATAGGAATAAGACTGGGACCAAGCCCGGTGGCTCACATCTGTAATCCCAGCAATTTGGGAGGCTGATGTGGATCACCTGAGGTCAGGAGTTCCAGACCAGTCTGACCAACATGGTGAAACCCCATCTCTACTAAAAACACAAAAATTAGCTGGGCGTAGTGGCAGGTGCCTGTAGAACCAGCTACTCGGGAGGCTGAGGCAAGAGAATGGCTTGAACCCAGGAGGTGGAGATTGCAGTGAGCCAAAATCAGGCATTACACTTCAGACTGATTGACAAGAGTGGTGAAACTCCATCTCAAAAAAAAAAAAAAAAAAAGGAATAACACTGAATCTATAAATTGCTTTGGGTTGTATGCCATTTTCACAATATTGATTTTTCCCCATGCATGAATATATAATGTTTTTCCATCTGTTTGTATCACTTTGATTTCTTTAAGCAATGTTTTATAGTTCTTCTTATAGAGATTTTTCACCTCCCTGGTTAGCTGTATTCCTAGGTATTTTATTCTTTTTGTGGCAATTGTTAATAGAAATTCATTCATGATTTGGCTGTCAGCGTAACTGTTGTTGGTGTATAAGAATGCTAGTGATTTTTGCACACTGATTTTGTAACCTGAGACTTTGCCGAAGTTGAGTCATCAGCTTAGGAAAATTCAAGGCTGGGACTATTGGGTTGTTTTTGTTTGGTTTTGTTTTTGAAACAGAGTCTTTCTCTGTCGCCCAGGCTAGAGTGCAGTGGCACAACCTCAGCTCACTGCAACCTCCACCTTATTGGGGTTTCTTAAATAGAATCATTTCGTCTGCAAACAGAGAGTTACACTTTCTGTCTTCCTATTTGGATGACCTTGATTTCTTTCTCTTGCCTGATTGTCCTGATCAGGACTTCCAAAACTATATTGAATACGAGTGGTGGCAGAGGGGATCTTTGCCTTGTGCTGGTTTTCAAAGGGAATGCTTTCAGCTTTTGTTCTTTCAATATGATGTTGATTGTTGGTTTGTCATACATAGCTCTTATTGTTTTTGGATTTTTTTTTAGTACCTAGTTTATTGAGAGTTTTCTTAGTGAATGGATGCTAAATTTTATCAAAAGCCATTTCGGCACCTATTGAGAAAATTATGTAATTTTTGCCTTTAGTTCTGTTTATGTGATAAATCACATTTATTGATATGGGTATGTTGAACCAATTGCATCCCAGAGATAAAGCTTACTTGATCATGGTCAATAAGCTTTTTGATGTGCTGCTGGATTCAGTTTGCTAGTATGCGATTGAGAGCTCTGCATCAATGTTCACCAAGGATACTGGCCTGAAGTGTTTCTTGGTTTGTTTTTGTTGTTTTTGTATCTCTGCCAGGTTTTGGTGTCAGGATGATGCTGGCTTCATAGAATGGGTTAGGAAGGAGTCCCTCCATTTTTTGGAAAAGTTTCAGTATGAATGGTACCAGCTTTTCTGTCTACATCTGGTACAATTCCACTGTAAATCCATCTGGTCCTGGGATTTTTTTGTTTGATAGGCTATTTATTATTGCTTCAGGTCTATTCAGGGATTAGATGGTCTCATAAAATGCCCAAGTTTGTTTGCCTTCCCACAATTCTGCAGAGTGGAGCCAGGTGTCTGCACATGTCTATGAGCCATCTGCAGAGGCTTGCACTAACATTTTAGGGGCACTTACACAGGGAGTTACCTACAGTGTTGGATGGATATGGCACATGAAGCATTAGGTTGTTCATGGGCCATCTAAGTCTGTCTACAGGAGAAGAATTCCAAGAGACTGTTAGGGTGTCTGAAGTAGTTAGTAGAATCCAAAATTCTTTTTTGGGTTCTAAGCCCTCATTTTTATAATTGCCTATCTCTCTTCTCTGAATCCAGTGTCTCCTCACCACTCTACTGTGCCAATCACCTCAGTGTCTGGGTAGGGTGAGAAAAAAGTGGGCCTTTTGGGCAGCGCCCCACATATCTGTGGAAGCTAAGTGCTTCTTCACTATTCTCTCACTTTTCCATATGGGTGAAATCATGGGCTGCAAAGTATTTCATTTGTATTGTATTGTGCTGCTATGGGGAGGAGGTGACGCAAATGAAGTGAAACTGTTTTTCTTAGTCTTTTTCAATATGTCTATTCTTGGATTTTTTTTGTTGTTGTTCCAACTATGTGCTGAACTTTTCTGCTGAATTCCTGGACTTTTACAAAGGTACTCTCATCTGTAGGTACTCTCATTTTGTCAAAATTTATGCTTCTGTTGGAGACGGCAGTAGGAAGTTTTTATTCCACCACTTTGCTTTTGTCATTCAAATAATTAGGGTTATTGAAGAAGATATAAAGTGATATATCTTTACAATAAATAAATACCACTCCTTAAGAATAAAGATGATGAAAGCAAGCATAGAATATAGGAAGACATATGTATACACATTCCTCACTCCTTCAAATGGAGAGATAATAAAGTTCAAAGCTTATAAATTAAGAAATAGTTTTATAAATGCAATCAGAATACAGCTATATAAATTACCAAAAAAAAAAAAAATTACCACCAATGCATGCTAAGCAAAACAAATGCAATCTATAAAGGAGATCAAAAGAAGCAGTGAAAATAAAGTCAAATACAAAATTATTAGTTTTAAATATAGAAAATGTGCTAGATTTCTAAAGGCCACCATTTGTATTTTTAATATACTTTCTAACTTGGATCCTCTTGTTTTCTACTCTCAAGAGGTGGTTTAATATTTGATTCTTTTTTGTATCCAGTTCCATCTATATAGTAGTCATTAAGAAATAAAAATTAAATGCTCAATTTATAATGAATATATAAGAAAACTTACAAAAAGATCATGTAAAATGTAATTAACAGAAAAAATTTTTTAAAAAACTTTACTTCTCAACATAAACTCCATCTAAGTCAACATACTTTTGTAAGTGATCATGCCAGCCATTTAGTTCACCCCTAAAGAACTGAAGACCCTGGGAATGTAACCATGTCAATACAGTCTATTTTACTTTATTAACTGGAGAAAAATGGGTGCCTTCTAAAGATTTTTTTAAATATTTTTAAGATTGGGAAACAAAATAAGTCAGAAGGAACCAAATCGGCCCAGTGAGAATTGTGTAAACTGAACCAGCTGAGATGTCTATGGTGTTGCCTATTGTTTGTGCTGTTAATCATCAGTCCTCTTCGATTAGGGCACGAAGAAGATTAATTTTTTCCTGCAAAATGATTTTGATGTTCTGCTGCTGTGAGTTTCATCTTCAACATCATCTCATCCCTTCTTAAAAGGAGTTGTCTGTCTGTTAACTGCTGATTTCTTTAGGGCATTGTCTCGATAAACTTTTTGTAAAGAGTTAATGATTTCACCATTCCTCTACTCAAACTTCTGCATACATTCCTCCACTCAAACTTCTCCATAAATTTGTTGTATGTTCTTGCTTCACTTAGCAGAATTTGTATTGCTCTCTGATAGGGGTTCTTTTTAAGTTTATGTCTTATCCTTAGTGCCTCAAATGAGATCCTGTTCAGACATGTTAAAACAGAGTAGTACAAGTTTATTTTGCTGCAAAAAAATGAAATACATTCATAGTGTTTTCATACTATGCATTTTTAATGAACTTTTGAAGACACCTCATATATATTTAGAAGCCGAGATAAAGGAAAGTGAAGGACTTTTTAAATAGCATTCAAAGTGGATTGATTCTACTTTTTATGACAACATGATTTTGAGGAGGTTTGAAGAACAGTTAAGAATAATGCATTAAACTTTACCTGAGAAATTCAGTTTAGAGTCTCAGAAAACACACACAAACACACAAAGGCACACTCAAACTGGAAATTAGAGGAGGGTTTTATAAAGCCTTTTTCTTGGCAATACTGTGTTTCTGTGTAGGAAAACTATAATAAATTTCTCACTATCCTAGGACTACTAACAATGAAGCACTGCTACCATCCTGAGTCTCCTGAGAGTGAAGGGAGGAAATCATTTTGCAAAGAGAGAGAAGGCTACCTGGCGGAAACTGTGACCCTCCATCCAGAAAGCCAGCATATAACAATGCTAGAGAAAGACAGAATAGGAGAATAAAACTCTTGACTTCCCTTCTCTGACACTCACCAAATCTCATGGAAGTGCCTTGCATTGGTAAACAACTGAATGCTAGAAGACAAAGGAGTCAATTGATGCAGTTTACAAGGTGAGCCTCTTTGAGCAAAGAGCAGGCAGGAAAAGATGGGTAGAGATTCTGGAAGGAAAAATAGGAGATTTCTCCACAAAAACTTATACTTCTTATAACTGAGAAGACAAGGTTTATGTCCACTTTTCCCGCCGTATTCAGATAAAAATGTGTTGTATTAATAAATGCAACGTGTTGATTCTCAGCTTCTGTTTGACCCATACTTATAGCTTCTGTCTTCTTTATATCTAATACCTTTTCAAATAAAACTGAAAAATGACATTCTCCACACTCAGATAAAGGATTCTCAGTCACTGGTCTTATTTTGTTTTCCCTGGGTTAGAAAATTGGGTCTATAATCCAGTTTCTGGTCAATAAAAAATAAGTCATGAATAACTGGGTTTTCTAATCTACAACGACTTTCTGACCATGCAATTCTCAGTGTAGCAAAGATAAATTTATTTCTCTGCAAAGCACAGCCAAAGATACACCTGAAGAATGTTTTCTCTGTTAGCTACTAGAGAAGCCAGACTTTTGGTGCCAAATATTATATGACCCTTTTTACCACATCATTAATAAGGACAGATGTTTTGAATTGAGGATCACACAAAAGTCAAAATATGCTTTTGACCTTAAAAGATAGGATCAAACTCCACTTTACTATAATCCATTTTTTTTTTCTGGAATCTCACTCTGTTGCCAGGCTGGAGTGCAGTGGCACGATCCCAGCTCGCTGCAGCCTCAGCCTCCTGAGTTCAAGCGATTCTCCTGCCTCAGCTTCCCAAATAGCTGGGACTACAGGCACACTGACCATGCCTAGTTATTTTTTCTACTATAATGCTTTTTTTCAACCAAATACATGATTTTGGGGTGCATTCTTTCTGTTACATAATCTGTCAAGCAAATTGAAATGCTTTCTTAGTCCCTCTTAGCTGATTAAATTTGAGCTCTGTAGAACTATTTTCAACTGGTCTTAAGACAGTATAGCGTAGATGATATGCTTATCAATGAATTGAACTCTAGATATCAGGTTAAAAGGCGGTAAAATGCCCTGATATATTTTCATAATCTCTTTCATTTTTATATAACCTCTTTTGTTTTTATAAAGTTCACATAAAACCTCCCAGGTAATGGTTCTTCACAGTAAATTTTGGGGTTTATAATATGTTTTTATATTTTAGTCAATTAATTTTCTCACTTACACAATCATGGTTTCACATGTTCAGCCCTCTAACTCCCATACTTACCTTGTTATTCTCAGAATCCATGACTTATCTCCAAGATGCCTACCTGAAGAGTTAAGAGATGCCTGAGTAGCTCCACTTAGATGTCACATGGGTACCTAAAATTTTTTATTTCTTCTTCAAATATTCCTTTTCTCTGAGTTTTTCTGTGTCATTAAATGGCATATCTATCATCCAGTTTCCAAAGCAGAAATCTGGGAGTTTATTAAATTACCACTATTCATTACACATCCCACCCCATGTGCAATTGCCATAGATTGGGTTTCCTAAGAAGAAAACTCTGAAGCACAAATTAGTACACAGAAGTTTACTAGGAAATAGTCTTGGGATCAGCAGCTGTGGAAGGGGGAAAAATAAGCAGTATTGGGTAGAGGGAAAAGTTGAGTTGAGTTGCAGTCTCAATGGAAGCCTCAGCTAACCCAATGGCTGTTCCTGAAAAGACAGTTAGCACTTCATACTGATTAGTAATTCAATATGTGCCACTTCAGGAAGGTGTGCAATCTCAGGAAATAGATTTTTCCAGCTAAAGGTGAGGCTTCTTAGGAGCAACATTCCCTAAAGTGTGAATTTGATTGATACAGCATCCACTGTAGTAATAAATCACCTTATCCTATCATTTCATTTCTTCAATTGCCCTCAAGTCAATCCACTACTTTGTATCTCTACTTCTACTATCCTAGTCCAAGTCATTAATATCTTTCCCATAATGCCAACTTTATAAAGGGCTTCTCTGCATCCAGTATAATTCCCTTGTAATTTATTTTCTGCCTCGCTGTGTAATCTTTATAAATCACTTATTGAACTATCTCTCTCTGCTTAAAAATTTTCAATAAACTCCTATTGCTGTTATCATAAAACATCAGTTCCTTATTATGACCAGTAAAGCTCTAAAGATCTTTTTTTCCGCATGCTTCTTCTTAACACCTGAAACGACTTATCTCACCTCAAACTATCCTCTGGGAATACCTGCCTCCAATGAGACTCTAAATGTTGGTTATATACATCACTTATCTTTTATCTTTATTTCCTCTATCATAAAACTTTCCTAAAAAAAGGAAAAAAGAACTTTCCTGTTATAAAAATGTTTTACAATTTTCTACCATTATTATTTTAATTTGTACAAATTGCTTGCTAAATAAAGTCTCATAAAGACAGAATAACTTGACCCAGTATTAGGCACATGATAATAAATGTTAATAAATTTGTTGATTGAATGTATGAGTCTCATCTAAAGTAATTGTCTAAGTTGATATAGGAGAATATGCCAACATTTCTGAATCATTGGTAAGTATAATGCAATAATATTTCCATCCTAATTTGACAATATTGTTTTTAAGCTTTTCTTTTTTCTGCATGAAAATTAACCCAATTTAAAATAATTGTTTATAACAATGTGTCCTCAGGTAGACTTCTGTTTGTACATTGATATATTATCTACTGCACCAGCTTGACTGAATGATATTTTTACATTGTAAAGACATAATTTTACATCTTCTTCAATAACCATAATTAAAAGATCACACCAGAATAATATGCAGAAATAGTGCTTTGAAGGAAAGTAGAACGTGAACTCATTTTGAGAATGTATTGCTTTTCTACTAGTGCCCTGTGAAACTTAACGGCTTAAAAGAATACAAATTCATCACTCTTTAGTTCTATAGGTCAGAAGTCAGACATAAGTCACATTGAGCTAAAATGAAGGTGTTTGGCAGGGCCATATTTCTTTCTAGAAGTTCTAGGATGTTTCGGTGCCATTTCCAATTTCCACAGGCCATGTGCAGTGTTTGGCTCATAGGTCCTTCTGCTGCCCTCAAAGCTAGCAACACCACATTAATTCATTCTTACATTGCATCTCTCTGACTAGTCACATCTGGGAAAGATTGTTTTTAACAACTCATGATTAACTTAGACCCTCCCAGATAATCCAGGGTAATTATGGTCTGTGCCCTTAATCAGGTTTGCAAAATACCTTTTGACATGTGAAATAAATGTTTTCAAGTTTCATGAGATTATGGTATCAGCATCTTTCAGTGGTCATTATGCTACCTAATACTACCTAGCACGGAGGTGGTTCTTAGCAAGATAGTCCAGTAATTTTAATTTAGTAATATTTTAATGATCAAATAATTTTAATTTACAGATTTTAGTCAAATATTTAAAGCAATATTTAAACAAGTTCTGTGTGAATTTTATGCTAAAATATACTGTTGACTTCAAATTATAGGAGATCCTCATCATCAAAATGTACTTAAAACAAATCCTTTCAAGGGGGAAACATATACTAATAAATAATAAAAATCAAGTTTAGCTTTTATCTTTAAAAAAATCTAAGATTCATTCAGATATATTTCTTTTCAAATGTAACAGTGTAAACTATACTTGTAATTACATGGTAGTTCTTAGAATTAAAAAATTTAGCAAGCATCATGCTTATTTTTTTTTAGAGGGACTCTCACTTTGTTGCCCAAGCTGGAGTGCAATGTATGATCTCAGCTCACTGCCTCCTCTGCCTCCCAGGTTCAAGCGACTCTCCTGCCTCAGCTGCCTAAGTAGCTGGGATTACAGGCATGCAACACCACCACGCCCAGCTAATTTTTGTATTTTTAGGAGCGATGGGGTTTCATTATGTTGGCCAGGCTGGTCTCAAACTCCTGATTTCAAGTGATCTGCCCACCTCAGCCTCCCAAAGTGCTGGATTACAGGCATGAGCCACCACGTCCAGCCACATTTTGGAAGTAATTTTTCAGCAAAATTGTACAATGGCATGATACAACATTCCTATACATTGACGTCTCAGAGTAGTATGATAAGGAACAGCATCTTGCCAATGAATAGCCCATTTCTGATTAAGGCATATTCGTTAATTTAGACAAACCTTTCTACTAAAAATAACTAGAGAAGCTAGAATAGGTAGAGAGGTAGATATGTAGATAGATAGATGATAGTCAGATAGATAGATAGATAGATAATACACAGATAGATCCATTGGAGAGTTCTTGACAAGCTAACAAAATGATGAAAAATTGCCTGTTCAATGTAAGAAAAAAGGAAAATGAGGCTGTGGACAATGATCCCAACATTTGAAACACTTTGCCTATGGGGGTATCTGCCAAAAGCTAATAAGAGAAAGATAATCTGAGTCACAGTTATGACAACGTTATAGGGCTGGATGGATAAAAATTAGAATTGAGGACCTGCTAACATGTCAGGTTGCTGGTAAGGCTCTGAATATTTTTGGTTCAAATTTGGAAGCAATGTATCCTAGGAGAAGGTGTGAACTGGACGAATATTGACTGGTACTTTCAGGGACTACAAATCAACTTCAAATCATCTCAAAAAGTTTTAAATAAACATAACCCAAAACAGCCAGGAACAAATAAATATAAGACTTCATGAAGGAAATGTAGCAGAAATAAAATTTAATAGGAGCTTATTCAGAGGAGCTGTATTAGAGTTGCCAGCCCCACTCTGTATGACAGAGAAAAAAATCTGTAACTGAAAGATATGAAAACTGAAATTGATAATTTAATGATAAGATTTAACAGTTTAGACATAGCTGGAGAAACAATCAGTGATCTTGAAGATGGGTCAGAAGAAAACATCCTAAATAGTCATGGAGGGAAAGGAATGGAAAAGACACAACAATTGAGTAAAACATATGTAATATATAGAGAGACAGTCTTACATAAGCATAATTGGAATCTTAAGAAAAACAGAGAAAGAAGCAGCAGCAATATGTACAGAGAAAAAAGATGAAAATTATCCAATGATGAAAGACAAAAACATTCAAGAAATCCTTTGAGATTCAATCAAGCTGTTTTATATTTGTATCTTATTAATAATCCTGTAAACATGAGACAATATCAGTAAGTGAAAGAAGCTAAAAATACACAAAAAAATCAAAAGGGCAACAATTTGACAGAAAGCTAAATGCTCAAAAAAAATAATACATTTTTTAAATGTTATCTTTATAATGCTGAAATAAAATATATACAAGTCAAGAATTCTATACTAAGAAAAATAAGGATCTCAGATAATGTATGTGAAATAAAATTATCTTCATATCAATAAAAATTGAGGCTTTTCCCACCAGACAAAATGAACTACAATTTTTCAAGAAGGAAAAGAATCTCCAAAGAAAGATCAGAGATGTATGAGAAATTAAGAACAATAAAGCAATCAATATCATGGTGAATATAAATGAAGATTGACTATACAAAATAATTACACTGTCTTAGGTATAATATGTAATATATAGTACATATACAATATATGTAGAAAGAATTAAAATATTACAACAATCAAAACAATAGCTAGAGCAGTGGCTTGTAGTTCTCCTTGAAGAGGTCCTTTACATTCCTTGTTAGTTGTATTCCTAGGTATTTTATTCTCTTTGTGGCAATTGTGAATGGAAGTTTGTTCTTGATTTGGCTCTCTTTAAGTCTGTTATTGGTGTATAGGAATGCATGTGATTTTTGCACATTGATTTTGTATCCTGAGACTTTGCTGAACTTGCTTATCAGTTTCAGGAGGTTTGGGGCTGAGACGATGGGGTCTTCTAGATATACAATCATGTCGTCTGCAAATAAAGACAATTTGACTTCCTCTTTTCCTATTTGAATGCCCTTTATTTCTTTTTCTTGCCTGATTGCTCTGGCTAGAACTTCTAATACTATGTTGAATAGCAGTGGTGAGAGCGGGCATAAGAGAGGACACAAACAGATGGAGAAACATTCCATGTTCATGGTTAGGAAGAATCAATATCATGAAAATGGCCATACTGCCCAAAGTAATTTACAGATTCAATGCTATCCCCATCAAGCTACCAATGACCTTCTTTGCAGAACTGGAAAAAACCACCTTAAACTTCATATGGAACCAAAAGAGAGCCTGCATAGCCAAGTCAATTCTAAGCAAAAAGAACAAAGCGGGGGGCATCACACTACCAGACTTCAAACTATACTACAAGGCTACAGTAATCAAAACAGCATGGTACTGGTACCAAAACAGAGATATAGACCAATGGAACAGAACAGAGGTCTCGGAGGCAACACAACATATCTACAACCATCTGATCTTTGACAAACCAGATAAAAACAAGCAATGGGGAAAGGATTCCCTGTTCAATAAATGGTGTTGGGAAAGCTGGCTAGCCATGTGCAGAAAGCAGAAACTGGACCCCTTCCTGACACCTTACACGAAAATTAACTCCAGATGGATTAAAGACTTAAACATAAGACCTAACACCATAAAAACCCTAGAAGAAAATCTAGGCAAAACCATTCAGGACGTAGGTGTAGGCAAGGACTTCATGACCAAAACACCAAAAGCATTGACAACAAAAGCCAAAATAGACAAATGGGACCTAATCAAACTCCACAGCTTCTGCACAGCAAAAGAAACAATCATTAGAGTGAATCGGCAACCAACAGATTGGGAAAAAATTTTTGCAGTTTACCCATCTGACAAAGGGCTGATATCCAAAATTTACAAAGAACTAAAGCAGATTTACAAGAAAAAAACTAACAAGCCCATTCAAAAGTGGGCAAAGGATATGAACAGACACTTTACAAAAGAAGACATACGTGAGGCCAACAAACATATGAAAAAATGCTCATCATCACTGGTCATAAGAGAAATGCAAATCAAAACTACATTGAGATACCATCTCACGCCGGTAAGAATGGTGAACATTAAAAAATCTGGAGACGGCAGATGCTGGAGAGGATGTGGAGAAGTAGGAACACTTTTGCACTGTTGGTGGAGTGTAAATTAGTTCAACCATTGTGGAAGACAGTGTGGCGATTCCTCAAGGACATAGAAATAGAAATTCCATTTGACCCAGCAATCCCATTACTGGGTATATATCCAAAGGATTACAAATCGTTCTACTATAAAGACACGTGTACACGAATGTTCATTGCAGCACTGTTTACAATAGCAAAGACCTGGAACCAACCCAAATGCCCATTGACGATAGACTGGATAGGGAAAATGTGGCACATATACACCATGGAATATTATGCAGCCATCAAAAACGATGAGTTTGGGTCCTTTGTAGGGACATGGATGAACCTGGAAACCATCATTCTCAGCAAACTGACAGAAGAGCAGAAGATCAAACACCGCATGTTCTCACTCATAGGCGGGTGTTAAACGATGGGAGCACATGGACACAGGGAGGGGAGCACTACACACTGGGGTCAGTTGGGGGGAAATAGGGGAGGGATGGTGGGGGGTGGGGAGCTGGGGAGGGATAGCAGGGGGAGAAATGCCAGATGTAGGTGATGGGGAGGAAGGCAGCAAATCACACTGCCACGTGTGTTCCTATGCAACAATTTTGCATGTTCTTCACATGTACCCCAAAACCTAAAATGCAATAAAATAAATAAATGGGAAAAAAAAAAAAGAAATAAAGAGGACTTTTCTGAAGAAAAAAAAAAAAAAACAATAGCTAGAAATGTAGACATAAAAAGATTTGAAGTGTTGTAAATCCCTTGGATTTTTTAAGCATAATGTAAAACACCACTTAATATTGCATTAGGAATATTGTATTCCCAACAAAATACAAATAATAAAAAATCATTATTATTATTTTTATTATATAATAAAAATTTATTAATTTATTAGTAAGTTATATAATAAATTTTTATTACATAATAAAAAATAACTTTTACTTAAGAGGGGAGAAAATAGAACCAAATAAACAATTATCTACACAAAAGATTATGAATATGAGGAATAAGTAGAGAGAAAGTTTGGATAAATAGAAATCGAATAAATAGAAATGAAAATAGAAACATAATACATTTAAATATAAATATATGAATAATTATATTATTTACAACTGGACTAATTAAAAGAAAGATATAACTGAATTTTTAAAATAATATATGACTTACAAAAATGTCTAAGCTATAAGAATACAATAAAGATGAGGTTAAATTCTGGAAAAACAGGTAGAATATGAAAAATATCTGAAAGAAAGTTTTTAAGTCTACCAGTATTGAAGTAAACTTTAATATAAAACATTATTATCAGAAATAAAGACAGACACATCAAATGGTAAAACATAATCCATCCGGCTTGTATAGAATAAAAATATAAAAGACACATTTGTGTATACCTAATGCCATTGTCACAAAATATATGAGAAAAAAATGACAAAAGCACCAAAAAAATAGATAAATCCATATAGAGGGATATCTCAATGCAGCTTGATTGTGTACTAATAGAACATGCAGAAAAAAATCAGTAAGGACAGAGAAAATTTGAACTATGACTAAAAACTTGACCCAATTGAAATATGTGGAACTCTGTGCCCTCACCTGCATAATACACATTCTTTTAAGAAACACATGGGATATTCATAGACAATGACTAACCACAATAATTTAGTGTACATGTCTGGCATATTCTACTAAAGTTGAAGAAATAAACACTTTATAATAAATTAATTCCACTCTCATATATCAAAATATATATATACGTATATGCGCCAAAAGCCATGCAAAATTGTTCATAGCAGCAGTATTCATAATGGCCAAGAACTGGGAAAATCCCAACTGTTCATCAGCAGAAGAGTTAAGGTTTAACTGACAGTGTATTTATACAATTGAATATTACATGGTAATGAAAACAAACCACAGCTAAATGTACCAATATATCAGGATATCACTCACCTAATGCTAATCAAAAGAACTCAGTCAAATACATACTGCATGTTTCCATGTATAAGAAATTTAAAAAATAAAGAGTAATGAAGGTAAAAGTAAAGAGTAATATTCTAAATTAAATATTATTATGTTTGTTGAAAAGGAAGGGACAATGAGAGGTTGTGAAAATAGATGCTGGCAGTATTCCATTTCTGGAACTGAGTGATGATTACATAGGTGTTCTTTGTGATAGTTAATGGACCTCTGCAAATATGTTTTCTCTGTTCTTTTCCATCTTTGGGCTATAAATTAGATTTATATATGGAAATGTATAATTGTGTATGTATACATACACATACAAATACATATGTATATGTAAACATTATGTGTGTAGATCCTCCTCAACATATGTTGGAGTTACTTCCCAATAAAGTGTTAAGTTAAAAATATTCTAAGTCAAAAATGCATTTAATACACTTAAGCTACCATTAATGGTATCTTAGCCTAGCCCACATTAAACATGCTCAGAACACTTACATTAGCCTACATTTGGGGAAAATCACCTAACACAAATCCTATTTTATAATAAAATGTTCACTACCTCCTTTAATTTATTTAATAATATACTTAACGTGAAAAATAGAATGGTTGCATGGATATTCAAAGTATGGTTTCACTGAATATATATTGCTTTTGGACCATTGTAAAACTGAATAATCATTAAGTTAAACTATTGCAAGTCAAGGCTTGTGTGTGTGTGTGTGTGTGTGTGTGTGTGTGTGTGTGTGTGTGTGTGGTGCAGTCAGAAAGTAGAGTATGAAAAAGCATATACAGATTGAGAATCCCTAATCCAAAAATCCGAAATCCTAAATACTCAAAAATTCTACACTTTTTGAGCACCAAGATGAAGCTACAGTGGGAAACTCCACACTTGACTTTGGCCTCATGTGACCAGTCACAGTCAAAATGCAAATGCACAACACAGTTTATTCAGCGTTCCGAGGGAAAAAAATTACCTTCAGGCTATGTTTATAAGGTGTATAAAAAACACACATGAATTTTATGTTTAGATTTTGTTCCCACCCCCAAGATATTCCAAAATCCAAAAAATAATCTGAAATACTTCTGGCCACAAACATTTCAGATAAGGGATACTCACCTTGTATATAATCAGATATTGAAGTATGAAAAATTATAACTTTATTTCTGTAGTTGAAAGCAACATACGATCGAGTCCCTCTGACAACTAACAACAGACAGCACTTGGCCTTCACAAATAAACGTATTTCATTCTCTTCTTTTTAAAAGAAGGCTATTTTGGGTAGACTGGATATAGCACCAGCTGTCCTTCTTTGGCTTTGATGCCCCCTCAACACAGCATTCAGAATCTCCTCTAAATTAACATTGAACAAAAATTTCAAGGCTATAATACCGAACCAGTGTTAAAAGAGTAAGCTTCATAATACACTTAAATAACTGAGTTGTTCCGTTACATCCACTATTCATATACATCTGTTTTATTTCCCCAAATCAGCATTATTTTCCTTAAAGGCAAGCTTTATATCTAACTCTTAGTTTTTGCTGTTTCTACTCTCTAAAATAATATACTCCACAAACCAGGCATTCACTAAATTTTTGTGACTACTACCCATAGTTATATGCTATTAAGGCAAAATAAGTTGGTGCAAAACTAATTGCAGTTTTTGTCATTACTTTTAAATGGCAAAATCATTATTTGTAAATGCCAAAAACCGCAACAACCTTTGCACCAACCTGGTAATATCTTCTTCATTTTGCAAGAAAAGAAAAGAAAATTAAATAACTTAAACTACTCATACGCACAAAGATCGGAAATGAGAGTTAGTATTTAAATAAAGTCCGATTCCAAAACTAAGGCTCCACCTACCAAGCTCTGCACCTCCCCTAAATAAAAACATTATTTTATATTAACCGCACAGTTTATTAGACTCTGTGCATTGTATGATTTCATAGCTTTATAAAAAGAACAGTGCATTTTAAAATTATAATTTAAATATGATAATTTTATTGCACGTATGTGTAATGAGATTATTATCTAAAGCACAGATCAGCAAAGTACAGCCGTAAGGCCAAATCTAGTCAGATTTTCATTTTCGTAAATGAAATTTTATGGGAGCATAGCCACTCTCATTCATTTTTTATTATCTGTGGTTGCTTTAGCAGAGTTGTGTAGTTGCAAAAGAGACTGCATGACCCACAAAACCTGAACCATTTATTATCTGGCTCTTTATAGAAAAAGTGTAGGAAACCTATATAAGGATTCCAATATTTTTCGATAATATGTGTTGTGTACTCAGTTTCCTAGACACCAAAATAAAAAATAAAACTGGATTTTCATTTTATAACACAGGTAAAAAACTACTTTTTATTCGTGATGCTAAATTTGTCATTTGGATATTTATATGTTATTTTGAATAGTATAAAATAAAGAGGGATATATTCATCAGAGCCCAATCAGAAAATTAAAAATATATCAGGCATTTGACAAAGAAAATTTAACATCATGAACTGTTAACTGCTAGAAGAAGTAAATTAGAATTTTTGTGAGGTCCAGAAGAGAAAGCCGCAAAAAAGCAGCCACCACCTCCAGCCTGAGAAGCACACACAATAAAGGAATGAAGAATTGGAAGAAGGGCCCTGGCCCCAACGCTAAAATTCAGACCTCAGTGTCATGGCATGGCTACCGCATGAACACAAAAGTCTGCCCGTGGCAAAGAAACTTGACAGACAGTTCAGCCTAGAGCTGGTCTACGGAAACAGACTGCCAATACAGAGTGGGGATAGGCCAGAGCTGGTGTGTTTAAGCACTGACTGAGCTGCTTGGAAGTGGTTTTTTCTAGGGAAATATGGTCTGAGGATAAAAGTGAAGTTCCCTTGCTGAATAATAATAATGGTTCCTTCTTCCATCAGCTTGCAGCTTCTTTCCTATGCTCTTTATGGATGAAGACATCATTCTGCCTGCAGGCAAGGGCCACAATATTCTACTTCAGAATCATTAATTGGGGCAAAGATGGGTGGATGTTAATGTGAGCAACAATCAATTGAAACCTGGCATATGTGTGGAACAACAAGTTAACAGATCATACATGAATGTCTTAATGTCTTCCATAACTTTTTTTTTTTTCAGATGGAGTTTCACTCTTGTCGCCCAGCCTGGAGTGCAATGGTGCAATATTGGCTCACTGTAGCCTCCGCCCTCCGGGTTCAAATGATTCTCCTGCCTCAGCCTTCTCTAACTTTTTTAATGGACTCAATTAACATTTAGGTCATAAGGTTAGATTAGATTCAGTGAAGGCATAGAAGTTTCTGACAGAAGGCTAAATTTTTGAGGAGCAGGCTATCTGCTTTTTCCTAATCTAAGTTAATAGGATAGTGTTTAGAAATATAGAAGAATGAGATGTATGTTGTTTAGAATAAAAAATAGTTTTATTATAGTTTACTTTTCTCTGGAAAAAAAAAACCTTCTGAAAGAAGAAATTGATCCCCTGAAAGGGCCAGTTGGTGTTATGATAACAGTATCAAATAATGCTCTCTGTTCTGCTTTTTTTACAGTGTTATGAATATTTCCAGGCATCTTCAAACTCTACCAACCTAGTGCTTAGTATTTGCAAAGGGTGTCATACATGTACTCCCAATAATATAATTTTTCTCAGTGATCACTATCTGACATTTTTATCCTCGATTGATCCAGGCAAATGGAAAAAAAGATTACTTCTGAGAATGTCAAAATCACCACTGAGCCATGGGAACGATACCAAAGCAGCCACTACCCCCAGTGCTCAGGCCAAAACTGCTGGTGCCCATGCAGAAGATGACATGATACCCATGTGTTGACAGAATTGTCCATAAATGCTAAAGCATGACATATTCCTCTGCTTTTATCTTGCCCCATTTGCTGGACATTGTTGCCTACTTGGGTTACTATGTTCACCATAATCATGAATTGCACATATGCTGTACGTCATATGTCTTCAACAGAGATTTAAGACTCAGATCTTTCTTTCTTATTTTTTTTCTCTCCATAGAACCTAAGTACATGTCTGCAAAAGGAGGGCCAATAAACGTTCTGTCTTCCAAAGAAATTGGACTACTTTGAAATACGTATCAACCTACTCTACTACTTGGAATTATTTCCCAGAAAGCTCTTTGGTCTCTCACACACAGAAATTCCAGCTGATTCTCCAATGTGGAGCCTCCAGGCATGTCCAAATATCTAAATTCTGTAGGAAACATTAATGCCAAAATCTGTGAGCCCCTAATATATAAAAATCAAGTTTGTTTTTCCACCAAGAAGTAGAAATTTAACATTGCATCATGTGAATTCATCTAGCTGCCTTATAAAAATCTTCTTTTTATGTGTCCCTCTAACTGGTAGATTTCTGAAGAGTAGAATTTTCATTCAGAGTTGTCTAATCACTTTCTAAGCCCTTAACACAGTGCCTAGTACAAATAAGCATTTTTTAACTGTTTGTTGTTCAAATTTTCATGAAAATGAAGTGGA
Organism: Sapajus apella; assembly: GCF_009761245.1. Lineage (NCBI taxonomy): Eukaryota > Metazoa > Chordata > Mammalia > Primates > Cebidae > Sapajus > Sapajus apella. Next base: position 10,507,740 of record NW_022436978.1, on the reverse strand, counting down.
ATAATGAGTCAAGTCAAATGATGTATAGGTAAATCAAATGTTATGTTAATTAATGATTAAGGCTAATCATTTTGTCCTAGTTTATACCAAATAATTAAGATAATTTTCTTGATCTTCATCTGCCTTTCATGTATTAACATGCAAAAAAAAAGAATCCTAAAGATCACCCCTGTAATATGTGTGGAGATATTTTCTTAAACTACTATATTTGCAAGGTTTTCCACTTCTACACTAAGGTTTTGTAGCTGATGGAACACACAGGGCCAGTAATAGCAGTTGCTAATGGTAACAAATCTTGAAGACAAACAAGAGGGAGATACTGGGAAGCAGCATGGAGAAAATTGTAGAGTTACAGGGAGGCTATCAAAGTAAAAATAGAATGATTTAGAAATCACCATCTTTCTTTGAATGGATATGCTGGCAGTCAAAGTCCCCAAACAGAAGCAGCTTGAGCCAAGACTTCCTTTGAAACCACTTCTATTTCATGGAAACTAATTTTTAAAATGCTCAGTGGTTTGGGAACACGAAGAGTCAGTTTACAAATCATCATGTACTTTGTGAAAAGGAAAAGAAAAAGAAATCATCAAGGACTCAGATTTTAAAACCATATAACAAAGTTAAACATTAAGTCATGTGACAAATTAGAGGGACACCAGAGTAATTTCAACACAGTTAAATCATCAGCCTTCAATCCTCATAGTGATTATACTCTCAGCTTACATACATCTCTGCATTACTGTGGTGTCTTAATAACATCTGTTAAAAATCCTGACATGCTAGTAATGTGAGGAGAGGGCATCCTTCAGTGTACCTATGCCAATAAGCAAATGTCTGTTCTAGTTACTGAGGTTTTTAGTCTTTTTGACTATATATAGCTCACACTTCTCTAATCTCCATATTTCAGAATGCTCAAAGCGAATCAGCAAGTTGTGATTATTAACTCTACCTGGTTAATGTGTTGGTGTAAAAGCCTAGGTCTATTTTAAAATGTTTTAATAATAGGCATGAAGCGAGTGTGAATTAAATCTGAACGTGATAGGAGGACTGCATTATTTTAATCTTAAATATGCTACATCTGTCTTGTTGCTTATTGAGATAGTATTTCTTTAATTTTTCTAATTTCAAGATTGAAAGATTATGTCCCCAATTATATTTACATCCTGCTTAACTGTTACACTTACTTCTAGAACACTCAATTTTATCCAGGAATGCCTTTGCACATAGCATTTACTCATCCCTTAATATTTTTACACGCTCTTCAAGTCTTAACTCAAACACTCCTTTTTTACAAAATCTTTCTTCACTCTCCCAGATAGAGGAAGTTAGGCTATTTTCTTCATGTGCTTACTGAATTAACAGCAGCCTTGTGATTGCTATAACATGCTTATTTTTCTAGCTCTTGTCTCAGAATTTATTTCTTAGAAGCAAGAGTAAGGTGGCTTGCTCTTTTTATGGCTCTAATGTTTAGCACAATCATGGAAAAGAGCTGAGAAAAATAGTGATTTGTTAAATGAGCCAACCTGCCTTCTAGATTTTGCCTCCTATAACGCCTCACTCCAGGACCATATATGCATTTTATTATGCATCAGACATAGAGAACTCTTCACCATTTAAAAACAAACCCTTTACATTTTTAGTTACAGTAGTTTTCCTCAAAGATTTGTATCAGCCTGCATTGCTCATCTCCTGGATTAGACAGAAGCTATTCATAGTACACAATGTGGAAGAGTTATTCTCTGTTGTATTTTTAAATACTCCTGAGAACGGCCTCAGCTGCCAGAACATCTACCAGAGTATCTTCATTTACATCACAACCCAATCCTATTTTAATTTTCAAATCTGGAGAAACTAAACATTTGCTTCTCTTTGTGTTCATGTGTCTGATACTTTCCAATGCACAAATTATCTGAGAATAAGGTAATAATTTAGTCAAACTTCAAGACAATCTCTATACTTTATTGGATATGTGATTTGAAGCCAGTCACATCACTTTGTTTCAGCCCTCAAAAGGAAAGTATGATAATGATAATAACCACCTAAAAACATAGCTATCTATTTTATATCCACATCTATTTTATTGGATGTGGAACTGTGATGATAGTCACCATATCTTATGCATTTACTTTTGCATTCCATACAATTTTAATATTAATCATCCCTATAGCCTTACAGAATATATATTGGTATCTACCTTGTACAGAAAATTTACCCAAAGTAATGGTTGTGTGTGTGTACTGGGGCAGACGATCAGGGAAAACATGACTAATACAGAAAACTGGCCAGTTAGTTGAAATATGATTAAGTGAACACCTGGAATGCAATACGGAGATAGGACCATTCCATTATTTGGATTTTAATCAAGCATAATACTAAGGTTGTTAAAGGAATAAACCAGCAATCAAGTTTTGTAGGAGCTTCTATATTACAAAATAATTACAAAGCTAATTTTAGCAAACAACTAAAAAGGACTCATGAGATGGAACCTCAAAGAAGGCCATGTAATCCTGGTGAAGCTAAAACAAATTATTTATTCAAACGAGGGAAAACTTACCGTTACCTTAATACAAGTCAGGTATCCAGCTACACTGTGGAAATGAAAACAAAGATGATTTGATGCTACTGTTGCTGTGAAGCATCAAATAATGTAATAGATGAGTCAGAGATACAGTGGAAATTTAAGATTAATAAATGGAATGAAATGAAAATACTTGTGATATGGGATGACAGAATTTGAATAGGAAATAACTAACTCCAACTGGAAAGATTGGGAAAGAACTCACAACAGCAGCATTTATGTGGTCTTTGGAAACTGAGTAGTTGATAGAGGGGGAATAGGGAACATTAAGAATAATATTGTAATGTACTACTTTAAAAATAACACCTCAGGATCTAGGCTATTTAAAAAATATTAAGATACTATATTCCAGCTAATGGGTATACAAAAGACATGTGTACCAAAAATGGAATCTAAATTCCAGACACATTTTAAGTACTGTCATTATGTAATCAAAACATTTTAATCATCAGAATTTTAGCAGTGAGATATGTTATTTCATCATTAATTTCAAAAGTATATCCCCCAGCAGCACCAAAGCTATAAAAAGAAAGATTTAGATCATGTTTTGCATTTCCTCCTGAAATTCAGCCAAATTTGAAATATAAAATAACTATACTTCCTTTATTTTTTCTTTTTTTAATTTCTTTTTCCTTTTTCATTTTAGTTTAGGTGCAGAGGTACAAGTGTAGGTTTATTACAAAGGTTTATTGCTTTTCCTGGAGGGCTGGTGTACAGATTATTTCATCACCCAGGTAATAAGCATAGTAACCTATAGGTCGTTTTTCAATCCTTACCCTCCTCCTACCCTCCACCCTCAAGTAAGCTCTGCCATTTGTTGTTACCCTCTTTATGTCCATGTTCTTACATTTACTCCATGTTTAGCTCCCACTTATAAGTCAGAACATGTATGCTTGGTTTTTTGTTCCTGTATTATTTTGCTTAGAATAATGGCCTCCAGATCCAACCATGTCACTGCAGAGGACATGATCTCATTCTATTTTATGGCTGCATAGTAGTCCATGGTGCATATTTACCATATTTTCTTTACTCGGTCTACCATCGATGGACATGTAGGTTGATTCTATGCCTTGCCTCTTGTGAATGGTACTGTGATTAACATACACAGGTGTGTGTCTTTATGGTAGAATGATTCATACTCCTTTGGATATATACCAGATAATGGGATTGCTGATTAAGTAGTAATTCTGTGTTAAGTTCTTTGAGAAATTGCCAAACTGCTTTCCACCATGACTGAACCAATTACATTCCCACCAGCAATGGATAAGCACTCCCTTTTTTCTGTAAAACATAAGAAATGCAAATACTATCTTTGAAAATAAATTAATTATGAAATGAAGTGAAATTCCATAATTCTAATTTAATATCTAACTAAATTTCAGAATTCTAATTTAATATTTAATGAAAACATTGTTTTCACACCGATTCCATAGATGTTTCTCTCTCCAACCACCATTCCCTGCATCCTCCACTCATCTTCTCCATCTTGGAAAAGGAAAATCATAATTTCTCTTTCTTTGTAAGATAGAGTATGCAAGACAGGCAATGCCAGTTAGGACATGTTTCATAGGGCTGAAATTGAACTCAGAGTGGGAATCTTTTATCTTGATAACTTGATGAGAGAACAAATGCCAGCATTCATTGACCAAAAATTCAAATCCAACGGCAATCACATATTTAAAAAGTCAAACCAAGTAGTAAAGAGCCAGTGGGAGTCAGTGACAAAACCAACCAGTGATTTAAGAAAGCAGAAAAATTAAGAGTATAAATAGTGTAAGGAACAAAAAAAAAAGTGATCTGGAATTTCCTGAAGTGGCATAAGGATGACTCCAGAAGCTAAACCCAAGCCATATATGGATCATGTAGGTCAGGAACACTTGACAGAGACTAAGCAAAACAGAAAAAGTACTCATCCCTTTCTAACAGAAAATATGAACAACATATGCCAGAAATGAAGCCACACGTTTTTGAATTTCAGTGTCTATATATTAGTTTAAATCTACCTACTCTGTCTTCATAACAGAAGCAAATCTCTTCTTGCAGAAGATACAAACCTATATGAAGCATTTAATAAATTAACATTTTCTTTCTGATATAGAAGATAGTGCTTTTGAGAAAGTGAAAGATAATTTTTGAAAGTAACCTAATCAAGGTGCTAACAAAAGAATTGTATGGCTTTTCATATTTAAAACTACTTTTAATGTTCTTTGACTTAAGCATATAAATTTACATTTTATATCCAGAATCAATATTTTAAGTCATCTAAAAAAAAGAAATCAATTTTTGCTTGCTTTTATAAATGAATAAAGCTTGAATTTTTAAGATATTTGATGTAGAAAAGTATTTCCAACAGACAGTTATTTCAGGATAGTCAATAAGCCAGTAACTCCTCCACTTTAAATCCCCAATTCTGTAAAGAGCTTTCTCCCTGGGATTTTGAATTTTTTGTATTAAGGCAACAGATACTGAGCCAGATTCTATGGCTTTACTCTTCCTCCTTCATCTGGCCAGCCTTGCTTCCAAAGAGAGATTTTTACACGTGTATGTGTCAGCATATTCTCTTCTGCCTATTTTCTCTGAATTTTTCCAAATATTTTTTTACCCCAGCAGACGGTTTCTGGAAAAACATAGGAGTGACATTCTAGGTAACTTCTTCTAATTAAAAAAGGGTGAGTAGAAATTAATTATATTGAGAAGGCATATGGTATCTAATTAGAAACAATTAGAAATGATCATGAATGTGGATTCTTAAGATATCAAGCTTCAATTCACCTCAGCCACTTTCCAGCTGGATGACCTCTCACAAATCACTCAAGCACATCATGCTACGGTTACCTTGCTGTAGGCTTACACTTAATAGCTATACTCAGCTTGTACAATTACTGCGAGGGTTAAAGAAGATAATGAATGAATAGTGAAAACAGAGTGTTGGCTCTGAATGAGCACTGAATAAATGATAATAACTACCATTATCATTACTCCACTTCATGTTTTTGTAATGTGCAAGTAAACGTATCATTCTGTGTTTCAGTTTCCTTTACCTTAACCCAAAAATCGCTCTCCAGTTCACAGGAATAAACACTCATGAGGTTGTTTAGATCAGATTATCATAACCAAATAAAAAAATTGATACATTTTTTTCAATGATACAAAGTTTAATAAGCCATCATTATTTAATAGTGTGTCAAAGGACGCTTGAATACAATAATTCATGGAAACATTTTCTTGGGACTTTGGTTATTTAATAAACTCAGAATCTTTTAAAGCATTTAAAAACTTTTAACAAATGAAGAACTAGCTAGCTCTATCCTTTTTAGTTTGTTATTAAGCAATTAAGTAATTTTATACACAATACACTTCAATGTGTATTGTTCTGAGTACTTTTTCACTTCATTCTGTTTTATGTCTATAATGAAATTAACTTTTCTTCCAATAATTTAATATATTTTGATGTTATTTTATGTTCGATTTTAGGTATGTGAAAGAAATATAAGCAAAACTTGAATAAGTTTAGATAACACTCCAGTGCTGCTCAGAAAGGATGGATAAAATTAGAAAGTATTGTGGCAGGAAATGAGAAGAGGGTGGCTTTTCATACACCCATATATCTTTCCATTTGGCAAATATGTACAAGGTTACGCTCTAACTTTATGTTTAATTTTATGCTACCATATCCACATTTATAATTAGGTTTAGGGCTAAAAGTTACATTTTAATTAGAGGTATATTGTTATTCTTCACTTTGGCAGGTCAATGACTTCTAGTAACTTGGCAGACGTATGAGTGAGAGTTTATTTCAGGTAATGAGCGAGATCAGCACAAATGCTGAAACAAAGGCTCAATGTGAAGAGTAGGAAACAGAAGTCTTATATTCTAAGAAATATAGAGGAATAGACTAAGCATATGTGATTTCTATTCAAGGAAATAGTTCATGGTGATAATTGTAGGCAAGATCATTTTAAGCCTGGACTTTGATTTATAGCTTTGAATTATTTTTTTTAACATTCACGAAAGCTGAAAGAGAATGTGAGTCTCAGATGTTAAAAAAAATATTACTTTTGTCCATTTACAATTTCAATGTTGTGGGCCTTAAAGCCTTCTTCTAGTTTTAGTTTGTAAAAGGCAAGATGCATCCTTATTCAAAAAACATGTGTGCACATACTTAATATTAGCGGGAGATCTGTCAGCCACTCTTCAGGCACCCTGGCAACAAAAATATTATGACAGAAGGTAAATCTTTCAAATCAAGTTTAAAATATGCTACCATAAAAAAAATCGTACCATTTGTATAGCACCAATCATATCAAAGTTCCATTATTTTTAAAATTAAAACTCTGGGAGACCTCGAGTTACTTTAAGATACAGCAAAAAATTCCTTACAAACTATTCTGTACAATGACTTTGTCAAAACCAGCTACACAAAGACTCTGGGAAAATATTTGTGGAAGTGAAACACACAATAATGTAGTCAGTGTGGACACATTCTCAAATGGCAGTTGTCTGGCAGGAAATCAGAGATGTGAAAACTGGAAAAGGATTTAGGGATCACCTGGATAAGCTTTTTATTTCACAGATGAGGAAGCTGAAGCCTAGAAATGTTAAGACTTTTCCAAGACCAGCACAGGACAAAAGGGATCCAATCTTACTTCCTGATCCAAATTACAGCAGTCTTTGTCCATGAAGAGTCAAAGGGTGCCAGAATTGTTTTTCTAGTGAACATCTTACTCGTAATCTGCAAAGGAGAGACCCGTGGGATGCTCTTAATTTAATTCATGGCTGGCAGCTAAAGGTCCAGTTCTGCAGAAGGCTATGAGATGTAAAATTTCTGCATGAAGAAAAAGGCGACTTGGTGCCTCTATTAAAATTTTATTCACCTTTAGTGCACAAAGTCATAAAATGTGCACAAAACCAAAACAAATTAGTGTGTGTGTATAAATGTATGTAAGAGAAAGAGATTTGGAGAAGAAAATGTTCTCAAAGAAATTATATTAATAATTATATGAAAATCTAAAAATAAATATAAGAACATTTAGATATAAATATGAACTTAAAGGAAACTTATCTTCACTAATTCCTATTACAGTTATATTAACATTTTTAGACATCCATATAGTAGTGTTGATTTACTTTGGTTACATAAACTTTACCTGATATTTAGGGAATTTTTTAGTAGTATTTTGTACTTATTTTAGACTACTCATTTGACCTATCTTAGTAAGCATGAAGTATTGAACAAAATTTATTTATTTTGTGATGCCTGAAGACCCTTCTCAGAAGTGAAAAAAATGAGTTTAAAGAATATATAACTTACAGAGACACTATTCTTTCACAACGATCAAAGTTGATAGCTTAAATAGCTGCACACCAAGAATGTCAAGGATATCCAGAGTCGTTGACTTCTCAGTGTCATTGGTGGAGTAGGGTGGATAGGGGTGTTGATTCGGTTTTAGAGAAAAGATTTTTATCTCATCTCTGGCATTTATAACTGCATGGCTTTGAACATGTTCCAAACCTAGTTTCCCCAGGTTTTCATTTTGGATAATACCTATCTTTTAAGATAGTTCCTAGACTCGCAAGAGAGACAATATAGTGTAGTTGATGAAAGTGTAGATTTTCAGGTCAAAAATTTTTTACGTAAATCATAGCTTTACCACTAGCTAATGTATTAATGTTAGTAAAGCTTCAATTTTTTATTCTGTGAATGAGGATCATAATTTCTCATTTACTGTATAGAAATGGGAACTTAACAACATAAAGCTGGCATGTGGTAAGTTCTCAACAAATTATGTTGATTATTATAACGACTGTAAAAAATAATACAATGCTGTTTCAAACAGGTAATTAATAAATTATTATTCTTTCCCAGTGCCCTTCGTACAATTCTTATAACTTTAACTTAGGACAATAATTCCTGACTCAACCTGAGAGAAACTCTTGTAAAAATAATGCATATAAGAGCTCAAAGAGGATGGTTGAATTTTTCACAGAAAAATATGATGGCCTTTCTGGCATTATTTGCATTTCAGTTTTTGTCTTCTCCATTAGAATATAGGCGTCTAGAGAGCAGGGTAACTATTTCTATACACCCAGCAAAATTTCTTGCACATCAACTAGGAAAGATAAATATTTTTTAAACTTTACTTTCTTCATCTGCATAATAACCTTTATAATACCTGCTCCATTAAATAATAAATAAGAAGTTGTATCTCAAGCAAACAGATACTATAGCAGTGATATAAATTATAAAAAGATTTATAAATTTGGATTGTTACATGGTAATTGATTATTGTTATATTCGTGCCTCATTGTAGGAAAATGCTTTTCTTCAGGAGGACCCAATGTCTACGCTTATTACATCACTATGTTTAGGCACAGAATATGTGTGTATTTGTATGACTGTGATGAAATTGGGGATGTAGGACCATTGGTCTTCCAGTGTGGCTTCCTGTGTCCTGAGAATTTCCATGTCCTTAACTTAGTAAGTTATGGCCCACTAGAAGTTAGCTGGTAGAATTCTGTAGTTAATGTAACTAGTAGGGATGATCTTAATGGGAAAAGTGTGTAAAAGGTGGAGGATCAAATAGCAAGGACATTTCATCTAGACCAGCAGAGTGTGGCTGTGAAAACAGTTCTTGAAATAAGGCCAACAAGAATAATTGCAGCTCTACCCCTATAAAAATAAAGGTCAAAGCTAATGTGCTTTGGCTTAAAGGTAATCTGTAAACCACTAGTGGCTTGAAGGTGTAAACCTCTAGTCTATTGAAAAAACCCACAACATGGCAACTACATAGGCAAAATGAGCCCATATGTGGAATACATCAAAAATTCAGTACAGAGAGTAACATGAGCAATCCTAAAGTCATCTGGAGGTTTCCGAAATCAGCCCCTTACCTGGCAGATGAGGATAAAATAGAAATGTGGCTTTCTGGTGTCCACTTCAGGATAAATACAAGGGAAAATATGAGAAGACTTGTGAATGCAGTTCTCAAACTTCTGAATTCTAGCATTGGAGGGATCATTTATACAGATGAAAATGCAATGGGAAAGACTAGACTTAGCTGAATGACATACTTTACATTTTATTTCTATAATAGGAGAGCTTCCAACTCTAGTTTTGTATTTACAAAATTAGGATGATGATAAAAATAATATTGTTAGAAAAAAATAGAAAAGAATTATCAAAATATTTTTATACTAAAAAACAAGCATAAAAATCCTGGGCAGGAGAACTGTGTTTCCACTTAGTACATAGACAGCTGTGCAACAATATCAATTTCACAAAATTATGCAAAACCAACTTTTCTTTGAGCCCATCAGAGAGGTCACTAGACAACCAAGTATAGTAAAGTTAAAATAATTATAATCCTCTATGAGGGAAGCAGGAGTATACAAATTGTTTCACCTTCGGTAGAGCATTTAAGGAAGTGTTTTATGGTGGGTATTCTAGCTACATTAAAATGGTTAATTTTTTTTAAGTTGAAACTTTAACAAAGTTTTAAGGTAAGTGTGTAGTCAGCATGAGAGTTTAGAGCTCCTGGGAGACCCAGACATAAGTAAAATGCACATTTATATGTCAGGGCTCTAATATGCTAAAAATAAAGATACATACCTACTATATATCAGAGGCTAGATTCAGAATAGGAAAGAGTAAATTCACTTGAAACTAGACCAATAGAAATAATTCAAACTGAAATATAGAGGGGAAAAAAGAGGGCAGGGAAAATTAGACCTCCCAAGAGGTGTGAGAAAATATCAACTGATCTAACATACAAGTAATTGGAATAACAGAAAGGGGAAAGAGAGATAATGGAACAAAAAAAAATTGGGGGAAAGGTAATGGCCATTTTTCCAAAAAATTCATAAAAGAAAACAACCAAGAATCTTATAGAACCCCAAGCAAGATAAATACAAAGTAAAGTATAGCTAGGCACATCATAGATAGATGAGAGCAGACTTCCAGTCAGACACTAGGCAATTCAAAAGCAAATACATAATTAATTTTAAAATGTTAAAAGAAGAAAAGTTGTCATCTCAGAATTCTCTAATGAACAGAAGTTACATTCAAAAATACAGATGAAGTAAACACTTATTAGAGGAAACACTACAAAAAATTTAAAGGAAATTCTTCAGACAGAATGATAAGGTAGTACTTCGAAATGTGAATCTAAACACCCACAGAAAGCAGTATCAGCCATGATAAATGTAGGTAAATATGAAAAAATTTAATAATTGTTTATATTGATAAAATAGTTAACTATAGAAAGCAAAAATTTTAAAATGTGGGATTGTAACAGGTAAGTTAAAATACATGACAATAATACTGTAGAGGATAAGAAAAGGATATATGCTATTGAAAGATTGTTACATTAAGTGGAAAATTATGATTTGAAGGAAGGTTGTAGCAATGTAATAATGCATATTGTAAACCTATAGCAGCAACTTAAAAAAAAAGAGGTACAAGTAACAATCCAAAATAAGACAGAATGAGAGGAAACAGGGAATGAAGAATAGATAGGGAAAAAAGTTTACAAAATAATAGTGTTTACTGTAAGTATACCAATAATTACACTAAATGTAAATAGTCAAAATATACTATTAAAATTCAGTGATTGTCAGATGGGGGAATGAAAGCATAATCCAGTTCTGTGCTTTCTATGAGAACTCAGTTTTAAAAAATGTGTAGATTAACTAAAAGTAAAAAGAGAGGGGAGAAGGAATACCATGCCAACAATAATCAAAAGAAAGCTGTAGTGAACAAATTAATATCAAAATAATAATTTTAGTAGGGATAGAATGATAAATTACATAATGATAATGGGATATATACCTAATAGAGAGCTTAAAATTCATACCACAAAAGCTGATAGAAGTAAAAACAAATAGAGAAATTTACAATTATACTTAGAGACATAAGCAATCCTTCCTCAGTAATTGGGAGAGCAAGTTGACAAAAGTCATTAAAATATGGATTTAAATATTTGAACCAATGGAACTGTTAAGATTTATAGAAAAATTCACTTAATAATGAAAATTCTTTCTAAAGTCCACATAAAACTTCACCAATATATGGTATATTTTTGACCATAAAACAAATGCTGACAAATTTAAAAGATTGACAAAATAAAAATTATCTTTACTGACAATAAAACAATTAAACTAAAAGTCAATAACAGAAAAAGATATGGAAAATAATCATTTTGGAAATATATGACATATATTTAAATAATCAATAGTAAATCTTTAAATTAGAAAATATTAGCTGGGCACAGTGGCTGACATCTGTAATCCCAACACTTTGGGAGGCCAAGGCAGGTGGATCAAAAGGTCAGGAGATTAAGACAATCCTGGCCAATATAGTGAAACTCCCATCTCTACTAAAAATACCAAAATTAGTTGGGCATGGTGGCACAAGCCTGTAGTCCCAGCTACTTGGGAGGCTGAGACAGGAGAATCATTTGAACCTTGGATTTAGAGGTTGCAGTGAGCCAAGATCATGCCATTGCACTCCAGCCTAGCAACAGAGTGAGACTCCATGTTAAAAAAAAAAAAAAAAGGAAAATATTTCAAATTTGGCCAGGCATGGTGGCTCATGCCTGTAATCCCAGCACTTCGGGAGACAGAGGTGGGTGGATCACCTGAGGTCAGGAGTTTGAGACCAGCCTGGTCAATACGGTAAAACCCCATCTCTACTAAAAATATAAAAATTAGCTGGGCATGGTGGCAGACATCTTTAATCCCAGCTAGTTGAGAGGCTGAGACAGGAGAATCATTTGAACCCAAGAGGCAGAGGTTGCAGTGAGGCGAGATCATGCCACTGCACTCCAGCCTTGGCAACAGAGTAAGACACTATCACAAAACAAAGAAAAAAAAAAAAAAGAAAAGAAAATCTTTCAAATTAAATAAAATGAAAGAGAAAATATAAAAATATGTAGGATATAACCAAATGGTGCTTAGAAAAAAATTTATAGTATGTGTTAATCTGTTTTTGCATTGCTATAAATAACTACATGAGACTACAAAATTTATAAAGAAAAGAGGTTTAATTGGCTCATGAAGACCTTAGAAGACTTATAATCATGACAGAAGGCAAAGGGGAAGCAGGCACATCTTCACACGACCAGAGCAGGAGGAAAAAGAGAGGAAAGGTGCCACACACTTTTAAACAAGCAGATCTCTGAGAACTCATTCACTATCACAGTAATAGCAAGGGGGAAACCTGTCTCCATGATCCAATTACCTCCTACCAGGCCCCTCCTCCAACACTGGGGATTACAATTCAACATGAGATTTGGGTGGGGACACAAATCTAAACCATATCATAGCACTAAATCCGTATATTAGAATATAAGAAATGTCTATAATCAGCAATTTAAGAATCTACCTTAAGAAAATAAAAACATACGGAAAAACTAAACCTAAATGAAACAAAAAGAAAGAAATAACACAAAGTGAAATCAACAAAATGAAATAATAAAAATAATATAGAAAATTAATTAAAGTAAATACTGATTTCTGGAACAAATAAAATTGATAAAATGCTAGAATTAATATCAAAAGAAAACTTAAAGAAAAATACTGTATGTACAACTATCATGTACTCATAATAATTAAAAGTAAATTTTAAAAAACAATACTGTGACTGGGCATGGTGGCTCACACCTATAATCCCAGCACTTTGGGAGACTGAAGCAGGTGGATCACAAAGTCAGGAGATCGAGACCATCCTGGCCAACATGGTGAAATCCTGTCTCTACTAAAAGCACAAAAAAATTAAAATTAGCTGGGTGTGGTGGCACACACCTGTAGTCCCAGCTACTCAGGAGGCCGAGGGAGGAGAATTGCTTGAACCCAGGAGGCAGAGACCGCAGTGAGCGGAGATCGCTCCACTGCACTCCAGCCTGGGCAACAATGTGAGACTCTGTCTCAAAAAAAAAAAAAAAAAAAAAAAAAAAAAGAATACTGAATTAAGCATAAAATAGGGACATCACTACAGATCTGATAGCTATCAGAAGAACAAAATAAAAATAGTATGAATATACTTTAATAATTAATGAAATGGACATATTTAAAAGTCACAAGCTATAAGAATATATTCAGAAAAAAATAGCTAAAGTGATTAGCCCTATATCTATTAAATAATTTAAAACTTTAGCTATAAACCTTTCTACAAGAATAACTAATGACATAGATGGCTTCACTAGTGAATTCTCCAAATATTTAAGAAAGAAAGAATGCAAACTCCACAAACATTTGTCCAAAAATAGATGAAGGCATAATTCTCTTCAATCATTTTACAAGGTAAGCATAACCCTGATACTAAACACAAGAGATGAACTTTTTAAAAACAAAATACCTATATCCCTTATGAACAAAGATTGTTCAAAATATATTAGCACTTACATTCAGTAATAAAGAAAAAGTAATACATCATGATCAAGTGGCGTTCATCTCAGCAAAGTGAAGTTATAATTCATTATTTTTTTTTTTTTTTTGAGACAGAGTTTCGCTCTTGTTACCCAGGCTGGAGTGCAATGGCACTATCTCGGCTCACCGCAACCTCCGCCTCCTGGGTTCAGGCAATTCTCCTGCCTCAGCCTCCTAAGTAGCTGGGATTACAGGCACGTGCCACCATGCCCAGCTAATTTTTTTTTATTTGTAGTTTTAGTAGAGACGGGGTTTCACCATGTTGACCAGGATGGTCTCGATCTCTTGACCTCGTGATCCACCCGCCTCGGCCTCCCAAAGTGCTGGGATTACAGGCTTGAGCCACCGCGCCCGGCTAATTCATTATTTTTACACAAAAAGCAAAACAATCTCTAGAATTGAAAACAACTTTTTTAACTGACAAAATTGAATCTTCATTTATGGCCCTCCTTCAAAAAAAAAACACCAGCAACTTTCAGGAAACCATTAATAGGAGGAACCATCATCAACCTGAAAAAAGACATCTACAAAAACCCTACTGTTATTAATGGTGAGAGAATTTCTCCCCTCAACACCATCAATTGATAAGGAGCAAGGCAAGAATGTTCACTTATTCCACATCTGTTCCATATTGCACTGGAGAAACTGACTGAGGCAACATATAATAAAAAGAAGTAAGAGACTTACAGAGTCAAAAGGGAGATATAAATGCTTTCTATTTCCAAACAAGATGATTTTTTTACACATGGAAAATCCTGTCCAATCTAAAGAAATTTACTAGAACTAAAAAATAAGTTTAGCAAGACTACAGAATAAAAGAAATATAATAATCATATTTTATATACTAGGAGTGTCCATTTCAAAATTTAAATTTTAAAATTACTTATAAGAGCATCAAAACATAAAATAATTAATAATTAGGGAAAAGTTTAACAAAATATGACTTTTATGCTAAAATAAAAAAATTGTAAAGGGAAATTAAATATTTAAACAAAAGACCAATATATCGGCCAGGCTCCGTGGCTCACGCCTGTAATCCCAGTACTTTGGGAGGCTGAAGCTGGCAGATCATTTGCTGTCAGGAGTTCAAGATCCACCTGCCAACATGACAAAACCCCATCTCCACTTAAAGTACAAAAATTACCTGGCTGTGGTGGTGGATGTCTGCAATCTCAGCTACTTGGGAGGCTGAGGCAGGAGAATCACTTGAACCCAAGAGGCAGAGGCTGAAGTGAGCTGAGCTCGTATCACTGCACTCTAGCCTGGTGGACATAATGAGACTCCGTCTCAAAAAAAAAAAAGTAATATACATGTTTATGAATAAGATTATTCAATACTGATAAGATGTCAATTCTCCCCAAGTTTATCTATAAGTTCCATGAGATCCCAATCAAAATCCTAGCAGACTCTTTTTTTATAAATAGGTAGGCTGATCCTAAACTTTATATGGAAATGAAAGGGCTTAAAATAGCCAAAGGAATTTGAAAATCTTCTAAAAGTAAACGTAAGAGAAAATTTTTGCAAACTCGAGTGAGGGAACTATTTCTTAGGGCACAAAAACATGATCCATTTAAAAAGGGCTAATAAATAGAATTTCATTAAAGTTCAAAATGCCTGCTCTGTGAAATAAACTGTTATAAAAATGAAAAAAAAGCCAGAGCAAAAAATCACAAAACACAAACCTTATAAAAATCTTGTATCCAGAATATATAAAGAACTTTCCCCACTCAATATTAAAAAATATTTGAACAGACAGGTTACCAAAGAAGATATGTAAGTACATGACAAGATTCTCAACATCATTACTTTTGAGGGAAATACAAATTAAAATACAATAATGTATTTTACTCCTATATAATTTTTAGAAGAACTTAATATTTTAATGGCAATGTCAAATGCTCACCAGCACGCTGAGCAAACAGAACTCTCCTATATTGCTGGTGGGAAGGCAAAATGGTAGAACCATTTGGAAATCAGTTTAGCTATTTCTTATTAAGTTAAACATACACTTAACACATGATATAGGAATCCCACGTTTATGTATGTACTCAGGTGATATGAAAACATTTACTCGCTCAACTCTATATTAATATTATAGTTGCTTTATTCATATTTGTCCAAAACTGGAAACAACCCACATTTTCACCAATTGGTGAATGAATACACAAATTACAGTATGTTCATCCAATAGAACAGCCATACTTTTAAATATGATCATACATACCCAGGCACAGTGGCTCTCACCTGTAATCCCAGCACTTTGGGAGGGCAAGGCAGACAGATCACTTGAGGTCAGGAGTTTGAGACCAGCCTGGCCAACATGGTGAAATCCCATCTCTACCAAATATACCAAAAAAAAAAAAATTAGCCAGGTGTTGTGGTACGTGTCTCAGCCACTCAGGAGGGTGAGGTGGGAGAATCTCTTAAACCTAGGAAGTGAGCCAAGGTCACACCACTTCACTTCAGCATGGGCAACAGAGCAAGACTCAGTCTCAAAAAAAAAAAAAAAAAAAAAAAAAAGCTTATACATTTAACAACATGGATAAGACTCAAAAATAGATTCCAAATGCTACATACTATATGTTTTATTTATTCCTACAGACTCTAGGAAAGAAAAAATAGGGACAGAAATCAAATCAGTGGATGCCAGGACCTGGGGATGGGGTAAGGGATTGACTGCAAACAGGCATTAGGGAAATTTGTGGAAATGTTTTGCATATTAATTGTAGTGGAAGATACACAGCATGTGCATTTGTCAAAACTCATCAAACTGTACAGTTTAAAAGAGTAAATGTTGTGTAGGTAAATTATAGCTCAACAAACTTGACTTGAGAGTTGAAAAAAAGAGCAGGAAATATTAGATAATAATATGAATAACAGTGGCATTTGCAGTCATGTTGGTCTTTACAAAGGACCCAATTTGTGTTTCTCTGAGCACAGTATTGGGTCCTTTTATCTCCCCTCTTTCAATCTCTTTTCCATTTTGGTTTCACCAAACTGTGGAAACACCACAGGAGATTGAAGAAAAGAAGTAGAGTGAAGTCTTGTGCTTATTTCATAGGTTCCATGACCTGTAGTTTGCTCTTGACTTACAGTGTCCCTACGTGAAATATCACACTCTGCCAGACAACTTTGTCTACTCAAGATCCCTTTGTCTCTGGGTCCCTGTAACTATACTCAACTCTTCTGGACTCGGGTTCACTATACTATATGATCCCTTCTGGTTCTTCTACACGATGTTCACATCACGTTCTCTTCAAATTACTCAATTTGAATGTGCCATCTCTTTCCTGCCACATTGTGATAGAGACAGTAAGGTTCAACCCTTTGTCTCATCACCTCTAAGCTAAGAAAATTTGGGCTATTCATTTTACAGATTTGGGTTTCTACACCTAACTGAGCTTTAGGTTTCTCATCTATTATATTTGGAAACTTATACTTCCTTGGCAAGGTTGTTATGAAAATTAAATTATGACATGCTAGCTGAAAAAGTGTTCATTAATATTTTTTCCCTTTCTCATCTTAGTGTCTCCCCATCCCACCCAGAATATTCTCTTTATCTTTCATTTCTTTGCATGCTCCAATTTTTCCTCTCTCTTTGAAGGTAATAGAATTTTTCTATCATGTATAAACGCATAAGTAAATGACATAGAGGTGAATAATATACAGAAGGCTGTGTAAGTGGCTTAAATGTACCGTGGATGTTACTGGAATAAACTGTTGCTATTTCTACTGCTGTAGAACAGTTAAGTCAAACTTTTGAATTAGGTCAACAAAATCCACAAATAGGGTGGAATCTTTGGACTGTCTAAGCAGAGACAGATCTGGAATAAATCAGCCACAGATATCACTTGTCGGCATGCTAAGAGAGGCTTTTCAAATAAGAATAAAAGGTATGTCAATAATATTGGCTTCTAGTAACATTATGATGCATCCATTAATCTATATTGAGAGTTTTCCATCATGTGGATTCAAGCTAACATAACTGATTTATGGCAGTAATGTCTAAACAAGGGTCCACAATTAGGCTGTATTTTTATCTTGACTTGTGAACTGTCTCTGCCAACTACTCAAATTTCAAGCTTGTTGAGACATATGTTATCCCTGGAAACCCTTCATAAAAATGAAGCATTTTACTAACCCACCAATTCTGTGTGCTCTGGTCAGTTCCCCCATCTAGATCCAAATTAACCATGTAATAGTTCCTATACTAGTGACTAGTATTTTAAATGGCCTTTTTAGGAAAACCAAAAAGAACAAAGTTATTTATTTTTGTGCAAAAATATAATCTGCTTTGGATTCTCTTTTGTAGCTTTTAATGTAGTGAGACAGAAGGCAGTCGTAGGAAAAGAACTGGGTATGGAATTAAGATCTGCATTTGAAATCCAGCTCTGAGACCACTTCCTAGCTGTGTGACCTTATAGTCACTTGATTTACCTGAGCCTCTGCCTCTTTATCTGTCAAATGGGGACCCTCTGGTAAATCAAAGGAGCCATTAATGATCTAATAAGATAATATGTTGTCTTAATAACTTAATAATTTGCAGAGATGCAAACGTGCTTAGTAAGAGATAAGAATAAAAGAAACGTTCAGACAGAGGCAGAAATATTTTGGTTAAAAGGAAATTAAAGTACTGGAGGACAACAGCAAGATAAAAATGATTACAGCATCTTCATTTATAGCTCACATGTCACGGCTCAGTATTTATAGGTTTGTTAGTGACAGTCTTCCCAGTATAGCAATGTTAATTACAAAGTAGCTGTCATTGTGTTTCACTGACACAGCACTGTGCACCTGACTGAGGCTGAAACGATTCATTATTTCCACAGCTGATCATTTAAAGATCCAAAAATTACACCAATAAATCAGTTTGTGTCTGATTATAATCTCCCTAAATCATACTTTGAAATTCCCTGGTGACTTTTCAACAATTATTAGTGTATTTTATTTCTCAAATATGATTTGTAATAGCCAGAGCTTGACTAAAACCTCAGGAAGAGGTGATGGGTGTGAAGCTGAACACAATCTATACTTAAATTTTCCAGAGCCTATGCTTCCACTGCTACTTAAATGCCATGATCAAAGCAAGAGATAGGCTAAATATGGAGGGAAAGGAGGGAGGGAAAAGCAGAAGGAAGGAGGGAGAGGGAGGGAGAGAAAGAGATTGAAGAGAGGCTTGGGAAAATGCTCAGTGGAAAATCTGTAGAAATGATGTAACACAAAGCAAAGGCAGGGATTGGAGTAAGGGGTGTATAACTGAGACTATAAAAAGTCAGAGAGAAAACTCACCATAGGGCTGAGTTTTGGAGAAACTGCACACACAGTACTCTAAAGTTTGAATCTCCTGATTTTTCACAAGGTAAGTTGTATGTAAAAATTGACAAATATTTAGTGCTTTTTTTCTTTTAACTATTTTTTTACTTTCACAGGCTCTTTAAGTGTTTTGATTATATCTGGATTTTTTTTAATTAGAAACATTTTTGGTAATATTTCCCTCTCTAAAATGAGTAGAAAAGTAAAGATATTTTTGCAATGTAAATTTAAGGTGGAACTAATTGCTTATTCAGACATTTATTACGTTGCTTTTTGCATTTCTTTCATTTCAAAACAAAGAGAAGGTGGATGCAAGATAATAATTCTATAGGTATGTTAATAGCATTATTTTGCTTTCCTCAAAAAATGTTTTATATAGAAGAGTGGTCTAAACAAACTTGAAGCTTCAGAAACATCCCTAAACTAATGAAATTCTTTGTTCTTAATATCTAAAGCATCTTGTTTTTCTCCTTATATATCAAATATACAAACATGATATTGATAACAGCTGGAATACACTTTGATTATGTCTGTTCTTCAGTATTTGTAGTGCTCTTGCTATTCCATGATTGAATTGAGAGTTAATGTGAAGCATACATTTGAGTTCTGTTTGAGAAGAAATGTAACATTTCATTTCAGGTTTAGTGTACACTCAATGAATTCAGCTCTAACAATTCAAACGCTGTTTTTTCGAATAACAGACTCTATAGGTTTAGGAATGTGATTATTATTTATTTATGAGTTTTTCTCCTAAAAATTTAGCATTTTTGAGAATGAATCATGGTGATTTTAATGCCTATATAAGTTATAGAATTGATAGTATTATACCTAATAGTCTACCCAAAAACATCAGGGACATTTTGTGTCTTCTCTTACTTTGATGTTACTCTTCAGCACTCTTATAGAACTTTTCTAAAGAGTACTTTCTGTCGATAACAGTTCAAGTCTCCTCCATGTAAGTGAATTTTACTATGGCTTCAATAGAAAATTATTTAGCGTGTTTAAGGTCGACCGTAGCTTTCTCCCCCTTATTTCCCAGGATTTTTAACTAATTCTTATATCATGAATAATGAGCAGTAGAGAAGCAGATATCTTTAGTTGATTAGGCACAGAAACCTCAGGGCTATTATTTTAACTTCTTTTACAAATATTCTCAATGATTTGAATGTTTGATTAATAAAATCAGATTAATTGTACTTGTCTCAAAAAATAAAGAACTCAAAGAAATCCTAATATATTGTTCTAGCTCTATTATAATCTACCTATACAACTTCACACAAGCCTTAAGCACAAATTAAAGCTTGATAATATTGTATTTTGTCCTTATGAAAAGGACAAAAGAAATAGAAGTGCTAGGGATACTGAGCATAAAAATATTTGAGGAAGCCCCAGTGTCAGTCAGTGCTCTCTACATCAGAGAATAAAACCTCAGTATCACAGAATCTTAGATTATCACTAATCTTTAGACTCGAGCTAATTTCACTGTTTTGCCAATATTTCATTTATTATGACTCTCACCTACCAGACAACTTTTGCTTAGATTCAACAGCTTAGTCAGAGCAATCCAAGATTTGCAGGCAGAAAACTAGACTTCTAATCCTAGTTCTGACTTCAACAGCTTCATGGACAAATCATTCAGCTTCCCCGAAGCTTTATTCTCCCCTCAGTAAAACTGGAGTTTGTGAAGGTACAATGGGTAAGCTACAACAAGGTGCTAATTCTGGGTATCTCTCTTAAATGAACCAACTCTCCAAATGTCTCCAGATTTCTCAGATTAAAGGCATTTTGTAGCTGAGTGCTTTCTCTTCTTCCTTCAAGTAAGTATCATGGTACACCCCTGGAGCAGTGACCCCTTCTTTATTGCCACTTCATTAGCTCAGGCCTTAATACAAACCATATCCTCTCTCTAGTAACAGTGCCTTTGCCATCACCTTCTGCTCCCTCTTCCTCTTCAATCATTTCTGTATTCTTATCTTCTCTCCTCTCCCTTGAGCATTTTCTCTGATCATCACTCACTTTCTCCATCTATTAGAGAGTATTAAATGTGATAATTTCTAATGATTGCTTCCTCTCTTTCTAAAATTCTATATTCCTATGATCCCTAAGGCTATAAACATGTAAAAATTCCACTTTAAAAGTATTATATAAAATGGTATTAAAACTTCACTTTAGTTGGCACAATTACAGCCAGAAGAATGATGCCTTCAGTACAACTGAACTTTCTTTTGTTTCTTTCCGAGGATTACATTTTCTACAGTTGGAAGGAATTTTTATAGAAATATTATGACTCAAAATAATAACGCACCAAATGTTAGAGTGATTTCTATTGATAACTCTCTATAGTGAAATTTCCTCCCCATTCAATATTATTTTTCTTAATATATTTTATTTTCTATCACTCTGCCATAATTCTAGATTTTGAAGACTAATTTTGTTTCTTAAAATGAATGATAAAAATATTTTTTCATAAAAACTAAAAAGTAGTAGCAAACTGACACAAGAACAGAAAACCAAACACCTCATGTTCTCACTCATAAGAGGGTGTTGAAAATGAGAACATATGGACACAGGGAGGGGAACATCACACACTGGGGTCTGTTGTGGGGTGTGGAACTGGGGGAGGGATAGCAGGGGGTGGGAAGTTTGGGGAGGGATAACACTGGGGGGATGGAGGCAGCAAACCACCATGGCATGTGTATACCTGTGTAACAATCCTGCAAGATCTGCACATGTACCCCAGAACTTAAAGTATAATAAAAAAATTAAAAAGTAATTAAAATATTTTGTAAAGTTGCTATATTTCGAAGGCAACCTCAGGATACTGATAACTGTTATTTATTGAGTAACTTTTTTTTTTTTTTTTAATGGAGTCTTGCTCTGTCGCCCAGGATGGAGTGCAATGGTAGGATCTCGGCTCACTGCAACCTCCGCTTCCCAGGTTCAAGCGATTCTCCTGCCTTGGCAGCTGGAATTACAGATGTGCGCCACCACATCGACTAATTTTTTGTATTTTTAGTAGAGACGGGGTTTCAGCATGTCATCAGACTGGTCTCAAACTCCTGACCTCGTGATCCGCCTGCCTCAGCTTCCCAAAGTGCTGGGATTACAGACATAAGCCACCACGCCTGGCCTTGAGTAACTAATTTAAGCCCATCACTTTACCCAGATTACTTCTGATCTTCATGCTAACCCTACAAATTAGGTCTTTGCCCTATTTTTTCTGAAGAAGATGTTAAAACAAAAAGGCTAAATGACATGCCTCATCAAGATTCAGATCCATCCAGGTCTATTTCTACTAATTCACTTTATGGTATTAGAAAGTGTACATACAATACTAGGCATTAGGAGACCAGATTTCTAAAGTAACTCAGCTTGTTTCAGTTCACAGACTTTTAGAAAATAGAATCATCATGTTTTCTATATAAATCTAACATGACTGTTATAAGGATAACAGGAGATTAATTTCAAGATAATAAAGCACCACTACGCAAATGTTATTTTTCAAAAGGTTATATGGGACAATTCCATTTGAAGGAAGTGGAAGCATTCCAGAAAGGATCAGTTCTTGCAGAAGAAAATCCCTAGGCAGGGCAAGTGGTTGAGGAGTTTCCACCTGAACCAGGCTGTGAGCAACAGGAAGACAGAGAAAGCATTTTTTTATTTTTATTTTTATATCCCCAGTATCTGGCATGCATGTATGGCCAATAAATGCATCCTATTGTTGAGTATTATACAATTTATATGGCCGGGCGCGGTGGTTCACGCCTATAATCCCAGCACTTTAGGAGGCCGAGGCGGGTGGATCACGAGGTCAAGAGATAGAGACCATCCTAGCCAACATGGTGAAACCCCGTCGCTACTAAAAATACAAAAATTAGCTGGGCATGGTGGCGCACGCCTGTAATCCCAGCTACTCGGGAGGCTGAGGCAGGAGAATTGCCTGAACCCAGAAGGCGGAGGTTGCGGTGAGCGGAAATCGCACCATTGCACTCCAGCCTGGGCAACAAGAGCGAAACTCCGGCTCAAAAAAAAAAATGTATATGCTTGCCCCTCTGTTTACACGTTAGAAGTACTTTTTCATCTATTATGTTGGCTAGCTTAACATAATTATGATGTAAGATTTTGATTAAATATTTTATTTAAGTACAAAGTGGGGTAAAGGGTGAAGGGGGTAGTGATAGTCCACATTAACTTCAGATGTAAGTATGCTATATTTAACTTAATTTATCCAATTTTACCCTCTGAAAGCCTTTGAATGCTGAATTATAAAAAGCCTATATACAGAATGGCCAGCCAGTATATGCAACTTTATTAGCTTTTCCCTATCTACAGTTTCAAAGCTATTTTCCCATTAGTGAGCATTAGAATTAAACAACAAATTTCCGTAGCAGAATTGCCTACAATAATATACTAACGTAATTTTCTATTTTTAAGTAACACAGATTTATATCAAGAAATATGTAGTTATTTGGGGATTTAGGTACAGATTAATGTTCGATAAGGAGAAATCCTACAGTGTAGAGGGATGATTATTGGAGAATAGTGATACATGTAACTTTTATTAGAATGAGAATCTGTCGTGTGAAATACTAATGGATGTATCAGGATTCCAGCAGGAGCTTCATCACATATTACTACAGGTGTAGAAATCTAGGGTAATCTCTTATCTTCCCTCTACCTTGGTTTTCATATCAAGAAAGCTGGGATATTAAGATCTGCCCTGTATTTCTGTTTATCTTCCACATAAGGCTGCTTCATGCTTTCATTCAACACACACATTTGACTCTACACCAGGCATTCTGTTAGGTGCTTAGATGCAAGGGTGAACATGACATGGTTTCTGCCTTAAATAATGTTATAGCAACTAAACACTTCAGTAATCATCCAGATCTGGGTTTTTAAAAATAATAATGTAATCTTTCTTTGAAGTGGCATTATAGGTTTCTGGCTTCTTAATTTTTTGCAAGTAAGAGACTAGTAGTATTAATCACAGATCCAAATAGAAGAAGAAAACAGACAGAGATACTTAAAAATAAAATTTTAAGATTTTGGAAGGCAAAGTGAGTAAAAAAGTGAAAATGGCGCCAAATAGAATAAAATCAGTTAACACATGTACTAGTAATGCATCATTCTTACTAATTTGTTGCCTTCAGGGAAAGTAATTTTAAAATGTAGGTTTCTGCCACATTAATAATACTGCATCCATAAAAATATTTACTTTATAAAAAATTGTTTGGGAGATGGAAAAAGGTTTTATACAAATAGGTTATACTTGAAGGAGCATGAAACTGAGAGTCTGAAAATGAAAGTTGTTGTTCTGGCTCTTCTTCTAACTGGCTTTTTGACTTTGGAGAATTTGTTACTGCCAATTGAAGAGCACCGAGAATTGGGAACACATTCCTGGTATTTTAATTTTTTTTTTTTTTTTTTTTGAGATGGAGTTTTGCTTTTGTTGTGTAAGCTGGAGTGCAATGGCGCCATCTCGGCTCACTGCAACCTCCACCTCCAGGTTCAAGCGATTCTCCTGCCTCCCAACTAGCTGGGATTACAGGTGTGTGCCACCACGTCTGGCTAATTTTTTGTGTTTTTAGTAGAAACAGGGTTTCACATGTTAGCCAGGCTGGTCTCGAACTCCCGATCTCAGGTGATCCACCCACCTTGGCCTCCCAAAGTGCTGGAATTACAGGCGTGAGCCACCGTGCCCAGCTGATATTTAAATTTTTAAATGGGAAATTATAATTTCTCAATCTCAACTTGCTCCTTTTTTCAGGAATCCAAAACATAAATTCTCATTACACAATTTATTTAAAATAGCAAATTTCATAAGGACATTTTAAAATAAATGGCTAAGAACCATGAGTATTTCTCAAATGTATTTTTTATGAGGGTAATATAGATGATGTATGGGTTAGTGACAGAAGCTACAAGCCACAAGCAATTTTTAATTGCTCTTGGGTGAAAATCCTCAATGAGTTTTAATCTCTGAGTTTATGACGATCCCAAACTGCTTCCCCATTTCTAAGCTTCTAAGTGCCGCAGCCACCCTCAGTTGTCTTGTTTGTGAGGCAAAATTCATCAAAGACTGGAATCGCAGTTTCAGTAAAAAAGAGACCCCAACGACAGGAGGTCCAAGCCTTTGCTTTCCAGCAGGTAAGTGTCTCAATCATCTGGGTGCTTCTCTCCGCAAAGAAACCCAGAAAAGCCTTTCTTAAAACTTTGTTCAAGTATTGTCACTTATTGAAATATCCAGGTTACCTATATAATGACAAACTATAATTTAAAAATTTATCCTTTTGATTTTTTAAATATAAGTTTTGCAGATTGTCTCTGTGAATGGCTCCAAGTTCCCTAAGTGACTGTTGAGTGTAAATTTTGCGTATGTAGAAAAAACCTGGCTTCAAACATCTGCCTTCAGCTTCATAGCAATCACTTTTCAACAATCACTTCATAACAACAATTTTTAATCATATTTTAAAACATGTAATTTTTTCAAATTATAGTTTAAAAAATGTTTCTACTATTTTAGTTTCCATTGCAAAGTTTTTACTTATAATATAAAAATAAAAATGATGTAGTTTTTTCATAGATAAATGTATATCCTCATATATTTTTAACAAACAATATTAAATATAAATTTAAAGGCTTACTTCTTTTATTTGAACTCTAAGCCAATTCCATAATTTGTGCTGTTTGTAAATTCATAATTTAAATTGACTAAAATTAATTAACTTACATTTTGTGAAGAAAACCAGTTTCATTAGACAGTTTTGACAATTTTAGAGTCTTGTTCAACATCACCAGCCCATTAAGGAGCACAGCTAAAACTCTTATCCCTATCGTTCAAGTCTGAGCCTGAGTCTGTGATTCCCCAGCATCACAGAAGTATTTTTCTAATGTTGTTGAACATCTATATATTGTCTGACAGAATTTAGTTTTGAATATTTATTCTTTCATTGAAAGAAGATTTTGGGAGTCACAACATGTGAAAAAAATATACATATATATAAAACCTCCACCAATATCACACACATATATATGAGATTGAAAATCATTTATTTATGTGATATATGTGTGTGACATATACACACATATATACGTGTGATATATAAACATTATATATTATAATCATACATTATAATGTATAATTATATTGTATAAATATATATTATAATCATATATATATCACACACATATATATCACACACATATATACATATATACACACCCATATACATATATGGGTGTGTATATATACATCACACACATATATCACATAGATCAATGATTTTCAATCTGATATATATGTGTGTGATATTGGCGGAGGTTTTAGAGGTCTGAAAATTCTCATTATCAAAAATTCCTATGTTGTCGTCACCAATTTTATATCTACTAAATTAAGAACATGATTATTGAGAAAATATTCAAATGATTATTTTATCTTGATAGACTATTAATTCCAAATGCAGGAGAGTAGTACTCAAATATTTTAAAATTATTGTTATTTATCTGATTTAAAACATTTCTGATAGCCAAATTAAACATCATACCAGCCTTTCTTTCTCTCAGCTTAAAAAAGAGAATATAACTGCATTCTATGGCATCTAGAATCTCAGTTCTAACAATTTTTGTTTTGAAAGGGTAGAGAAATGAGCATACTGACTTATGCATGATAGGAAAAAAAGAAAAATGAGGAAAAAAAAATCCTAAGTAAGGTTGGGCGTAATGGCTTAGACCCGTAATCCCAGCACTTTGGGAGGCTGATGAGGGCAGCTCACCTGAAGTCAGGAGTTCGAGACCATCCTGGCCAACATGCTCATTTCTACTAAAAATACAAAAATTAGCCCGGTGCAGTGGCAGGCGCCTGTAATCCAGCTACTTGGGAAGCTGTGGCAGGAGAATCGCTTGAACCTGGGAATCAGAGGTTTCAGTGAGCCAATATTGTGACACTGCACTCCAGCCTGGGTGACAAGAGTGAAACTCCATCTCAAAAAAAAGAAAGAAACAGGCCAGCGGGGTGTCTCACGCCTGTAATCCCAGCCCTTTGGAGGTTTGGGAGGCCAAGGTGGGAGGATCAAGAGGTCAAGAGTTCAAGACCAGCTTAGCCAGCATGATGAAACACCGTCTCCACTAAAAACACAAATAATTAGCCAGACATGGTGGCTCGCACCTGTAATCCCTGCTACTCGGGAGGCTGGGACAGGAGAATTGCTTGAACCGCGAGGCGGAGGTTGCAGTGAGCCGAGATTGCGCCGCTGCACACCAGCCTGGGTGACTGAGTAAGACTCAGTTGCAAAAAAAAAAAAAAATCCTAAGTAAGCAAGTAAAAATCTTGTCGTATGTCATCAATTCTGCCTCATATTTAACATCTCTGAAATTGAAATTAGTCTTACTTTTGATAAGCATATCAATTTAATTGGTAGCATTGTTTTTTTTCTTAACATGGTCTTAAAAATGGAATGTCTTACCATACGTGACATCCAAAAATCAAAGATTTGGAGATTCTTTCTTTTCAGCTAGAAATATTTAATTTAAAAATACTGAAAGGAAAGAGGCAAATATTTACATCACAGCCTGAATGCAATTTTTTTGCATAAACTTTGGCTAATTTGA
The DNA here is from genome assembly GCF_009761245.1 of Sapajus apella. Lineage (NCBI taxonomy): Eukaryota > Metazoa > Chordata > Mammalia > Primates > Cebidae > Sapajus > Sapajus apella. The sequence continues at coordinate 10,479,818 of NW_022436978.1, read as the reverse complement.
GGAACTCATCAAGTCAGTTTTCCTAGCTAAATCTGTACCAACTATTATCATTACCTACATGTTAAGTGTCTGCAATTTTACCAGAAAATAGCCAACTTCGCCAGTGAACTTTAAAAGCCAGAAGCAACATTAGAGGTCAGTTAGACCAACTCCAAGACCAACTCCATTTTACTTGATATGGAGAGGAACGTGTTTGCCCAACATCACGTCATTAAATAGCAGCAGAGCAATGAAGAGCCTGAGTCTCACAACCCACGCGTCAGGTCTTTTTTCCATTGCAGCAAGCTATGCAGGCTTTGTGTTAAGCATTGTTTGTTTTAGGCATTTCTCTAAAATAAAAAATTATTGTCACTCTGTCATTTATTATTCCATATTGACTGTAACTTAATAGAGTGGGATAAATGGTAGCCTGAAGAAGGTACTATGTTTTACAGATTTACTTATGGGCCAAGCTGACTCACAACTTGCCTATTATTTCAAAGATGGAAGATTTTAGGCAGTGTTGTCGGCAGGCACACATGGTCATTTCATGTTGTCAGAACTAAGGCCCTTTTATAAAATATCCCGAGTTAAATCTCTTAAACGTGCTCTGTCACAGTGAGAAAAGAAAGTAAAGAAAATGTAGCCATTAAATTAGTTTGTAATTCCTTTATCTTTAATTAAGTCCTTTATTTTAAATTTTTGCTAAATGAGAGTGGAGTCTGAGTATTTACAATCAAGATATTAGGGTAAATAATTAAAAAGTCCTAGACAATATCAATATTTACCCACAAACCTAGTACCTTTGTGAATTTCTAATTATTGGATCAACTATCAATAAGTCAGATGTTAATCATAAAGTCACAGGTTGAAGAAAAATGTCCTTAACACCTGACTTTTTTTTTTCAACACAATTTTCTTCAAATGCAGATAGTTTTAAAGTCTTATTGATTAAAATGTGCACTAGATTAGATGCTGGCTCACAGTGCTTCTCTTTTTCAGCTTAACTATCTCTAACTCTTACACTTCTCATAGCAGTTTGCTCTTTCTTTTGTAGATCAATGATTTTTCAATCTCTTTTTTTCTACCCCAGCCCACTTGGGAGATACTTTTCACAATAACAATGGCTTATTGCAACGCTTATTCCTACCAATAAAAACATCTTCATTTTAACAGGCTTCTCATTAAATTCTAGTTTAAATATAATTAAACCAATTTTTCTTTATTGCTGGAATTTCAGAGCCTTTACTGTTAATCGGAACTCTAACACCTCTTTAAAAATGTACAATATATCCTAAACAAAAGCAACAAAATGTTATAACTCCTGACAAAACTTTATACCTAACCACCTTACTCCATCACTCTAGCCAGTTTGAAAGATCCTTTCAGAATATAATCAATTCTTACATGTGGAAAGTCTTTAAAATAAAGCTTAAGATGTTATACATTTGTTTATTCAGCAGAATTATTTAAAAAGTCAAAATATATAATAGTCCAATGACTAAAATATGAAGGCAGTACACAGATAATTTTCTTATAAGGCAGATTCCATGGCTGCTGTTTCTTTCGAAACTCCTCACTATCCAAAGAAATATTATTTAAAAATTGCTTTTAAAAAGTCAATGTGTACCCAAATAATAAATGTCCAAGAAAAACAGCTATATGCTATTTGTTGTACAGTTTTTCAACTAAAAGGTGCCAGGGAGATTCCATGATTACCACAAGTAATTTGAGCCACTAAAGATTTATACTGGCAAAAATATAGATGTCACACTAGTATGATTTAAGAGTCAAAGTATTAATATTTGTCTAATTAAACCCTAACCAAATTTCATATGGTCTCTATTGGGGAAAGCATTTCCTAATGTGATTTCTCTGTTGCTATGTATCTTCCAGTTCATTTTTGTTCAGCCCCTACCCTGTCACAGAACTTACCAATCTTTTGTTAGTTACCAACATTAAATAAAATTTTTTAATCTACTAAAAAAAATTGATGTGCTAAAAAAATACAAACACCTTTACTTTGGTTTATTTATGCAGACAATGAACATCTTTCATTGAACTTTCTGTGATCTGGAGTATACATGGTGCCCAGGAGATTTTAAATCGTGGGCTATATTTATCCACTATTAACAAAATAGGAAAGTGGGGCTGAGCCTAGGCTTTTCCTTTCCTCCCTATAATTTCCTCTGTTTCTAATTTTGTAGCAATCAAGTTTCAACTAGTTAATCAAATGTCTTTTGTGTGGCAGGTGCCAGGGTGTTTGTTTTCATTAGTGTACCAAATGCCATATTTAGGAACTTGGCCTTTTGGTTAACTGGCTACAAGCATGGCTTTAAACCATTAAATGTGTGTATTTAAACTCAGCGTTTATTTTTACATCTCCTTATCCAAATAATCAGGATGTGGTTATCTGTAAGGTGATCCATCATGATTTTTCCTATATACACCCAAGCACAAAAATATATACCTCAGACATAATCATCAATACTATAAACACTCATCATTCTGTGCCATTTATAAGATTACAGAGACAAGGCAAAACCTGGTTAGCAAAATGTACATAAAAATAGTTAAAGGAAATCCACATAGAAAGACATATAAAATCGGGCAATTTTCACTTTTGAAACCTATCTTTATGATAAAAAGGAAGAAAGGAAACATAAACAATTGGAGTTTGTCTTTGATTAAATGGGACAACAATTTCTTTTAAAAAGATATATAGGCCAGCGCAGTGGCTCATGCCTGTAATCCCAGCACTTTGGGAGGCCAAGGCAAGTGGATCACCTGAGGTCAAGAGTTCGAGACCAGCCTGGCCAACATAGTGAAATACCATTTCTACTAAAAATACAAAAAACTAGCTGTGCATGACGGCAGGCAACTGTAATCCCAGCTACTCGGAAAGAGGCAGGAGAATCGCTTGGACTTGGGAGGCAGACGTTGCAGTAAACCGAGATTGCGCCATTGCACTCCAGCCTGGGCAATAGAGTGAAACTCCATCTCAAAAAAATAAAAATAAATAAAAGATATATTGGAAATATGAAATAATTTTTAAAATGCAGTTATGTTCTTAGTATATCCTCCTTTATATAAAGTTAAAGAGACATCAGGAAAATCAGGAGAAAACACAATTAAGTGACTGGTTTCTAAAGTGATGGCTAATATAGGATTTGGTTGGTATTTTCATCAGATAACTATTGCATTCTTATTGGTTATTTTCTCAATTTAGAGACACAGTCATGATTTACTGGTCTTTTGTTTTTTGTTTTTTATGTCCTTACTGAAAATCTCAGTCCAAATATCAAGTTAGGAAAAAGAGAACGCAGAGAGAATTTACTGCTCCCTTTCAGAAAAGAAAAGAACTAGCATTATGTGACAAGACTCTGAAAAAAAACTCATTGGTGTCATAGTGAACAACTATTTTAAACATTACATAAAAGTCGAAATTATATTTGATAAATAAATGTTATGGACAGTGCCAAAATTGCTAAAATATTTTATCTCAATTTTAAGTCTTAACTGACATAGTTCATTCAGATGCCATTCTATTTAGATAAAACATTTGTTCACATACCAGCATGTAACATTCATTAGTAAAATCTAACTGTTTCACAGTTACAAGTTGTTTTTTGTTGTTGTTTTTAGGAATGTGAGCCAAAGTTTTTTTTATTTTTTTTTCGTTTCTTGCATTTGAAATACTCTCTAGGCTTAAAATTCTTTGCCATAGTCCTTAACCGCTACACAACTGCAATCAATCACTTGTCAGGGTCTTCCCTCTCTTGTTAGTTTTACAGGGGCTACCTGTGTGAGTCTAGTCTCACGCTGCTATAAAGACACAGCTGAGAATGGGTGATTTATAAAGAAAAAAGGTTTAATTGGCTCACCGTTATGTAGGCTGTACAGGAAGCATGGCTGGGGAGGCCTCATGAAACTTACGATGTTGGTGGAAGGCAAAGGAGAAGCAGGCGCCTCTTCACATGACCAGAGCAGGAGGAAAAAGAGAGGAGAGGTGCTTTACATTTTTAAATAACCAGATATCGCGATAACTATCAGGAGAGAACAGCACCAAAGGGAAACCTGCCCCCATTATCCAGTTGCCTCTCTCCAGACCCCACCTCCAACACTAGAGGCAACTCACGGCAGTGGGTTACCAGTGGCACTCACCCAAGCCTCTACCTCTGTGGGAACTCAGTGAGCTCAAGGAAAGAGCCGCAGTAACAATTCTTCAAGAAAATGTCAGAAAAAAATCTTGGGTCATGCCGGAACAAATGTAGTTATTAAGGAAATATTTAATGATCTCTCATATTCTTTCACATACAGGTTATAAATAGTAAATAAGATAGAAAGGGGATTAATGAATCAATTCAATCCTCTTAAAGCTCATTTGAGATGGGAATTGCTTCTCATTTCACAAACAAGTAAAATGAACCTTGAGTAGGGTAAATGATGACATATTCAAGGTTACACAGATATTAAAGCAAAAACATGACTCAAATTCAATCTTTCAGATTCCATTCTAGCATCCATTTTCTCTTTACCTCCAGCAGGTTTTCCAAATGATTTTTTTAAGCAAACAGAGTTTCCTGAGACTTTTCATTCATAAAGGATGAACTTGGAAGGCTTGCCCACTGCCATGCACCAAGAGGCAAAGCTTGGAATCATGCCTATTTTGTTCTACCTCATGCTGCATGATCTTTCCTCAGTAGAGCAATGCCCCATTTTACCTACAGTTTCGTAACTCACAGTAGTCAAACTGGCAGCAGGTTCAGCCTGATGTAGACTATAGATGAGCTTTAACTGGCTGCATAGTGACTTTTTAATCTAAAAAGTCAGACACATATAAATAACACATCTTTGTGCTCATTACCCAGAATTAACAAGGGTAACATTTTTACATATTTGCTTTAAAATATATATAGGTTTAAAACCCAGTCCCTTATATTTTTCTCTATAATTTTACTCATTTTTTCTTCTCTGCAGAGGTAATCATAATCATGAATCAGGTTCCAAAATGTATGATATTGCTTTGGGCATTTACATTTTCAGTAAATTGTATGAAAGTCATGTACTGTTCTACACTTCCCGTTTCTCCCCAAAACTGTTTTTTTGAAATCCATGCATATAAATCCAAACATATATTTATTTGTTTTCACAGTAAATATGTATTTAAGTCATTTACTTTAAGTCAGTAGTTTGACTACATCTCAGTTAATAAATCTATTTTCCCTTGAGTGGGGCACTTGGGTTGATTCCAGTTTTTGACTACTATAAACAATGAGGCTATGAACTTCCAGATACATGTCTTCATATAAACATCGACAGTTTCTCTAAGGAATATATATACCTAGAAGTGAAATAAATGCATCCTAAATAGGAGATAAGCATTTTCAACCTTTGTGTAAATTGCCCAATTTTCTCCAAATGATTGGATTCATTTTCAACTCCACCAGAATTTTTTGTGTTTTTGTTTCCTGAAACAATTCTAACATTGCAAGTTTCGACCAAATTTTTGCCAAACTAAGTGTATAAAATGGTATTTCACTTCTCTTTTTATTAGCATTGAAGAAATTGTACATGTTATGGAAAATTTTGTCCATTCATTTTCTATGAAATGAATGTTTATAACTTTGGCCCATTTTTATTTAATTGTGTGTCAATCTTTAAAGTTGTATTTAAAGGATTTATTTACATTTTCTAAATGATAATCTTTTATTTATGTATATATTGAAAATACCTTCCATTAAGTAATTTGTCTTTTGATATTGTATCTTATATGTAATTTTTCAATTTTGATATAGTAATATCTGATAGATTGAATAACAATTTCGAATCTTGCTTATGAAATCCTGACATAACACAAGGACATAAAGAAATTCTCCTACTGATGGTGGGTGTTTTGAATTTTGGATTTAAATAGTTTTAGACACCACAGTCTCTCTGGTTCACCACAAACCAATAAGAACTTATTCTCTAATGCCTTGCCACTGTTACAAATTTCTCCTCAGGTACATATATAGAATTGTAATCTCTAGATTTGACAGACAAAAAATAAAGTTATGTTAACTGTATTTCACAGATTATGGGTTAGTTTGAATTAAATTATTATTATAGCTGTACAGCCCTAATCTAAGTTGCCATGGAAAAGAAACCTTGATAGAATTCATTCTGGGAGATGAACAGCTTCTATTAAGTATTAGTTACGTTTCGTAGAGATGCACTCCAATATACTGAAACTGAATAATTTGGTTTACCATTTACCTCTAAGAGTCCTTTTAGGAGCTTTTGTTTTTCATCTTTACATTTCAAATGAATTCAGTGCTAATGATGACATATGCGACCCTCAGATGCTGGACTGGAGATTGGCTAGCGCACGTTTCATCCTGGCTGTGACTCTGATACTGTGGAGCTCAGGACAAGTCCTCTCAATAGATGTAACAACAACAGAGGTAATGGAAACTAGCTTACAAAAATATAAATATATATGTAGATATATATATGTTTGACATGTTTTATAAATGACATGTTTATATATAAAAGCATATGTATTAAAATATATTTTATATACAAAAATATAATTTTTATATATTTATATATTATGTATTATGTTTTTATATAGAATGTATATTTTATAAATGTAATATATATACTTGCATATTACATATATATTCTTTCATTAACATATCCTTTCTACTAGAGTAAGAAGCAGATGCAGCTACTAATAAGAAAATGTACACAAAATAAAATAGAGAAATAACACCAAATCAAGAAAATCAGTATTTTTTATTGTCTTATTTTTGTTGCCAACATGACATTCAAGGTTGTGAACTTTAAGTGAAAAGCGCAGTAATCATGATCTTCTCCCCACGGAGGAGTCGGAGCAAGCCAGTTATCTCAATGTGGAAAGAAATTTAAGAACAAAGATTTGTATTTCTTGAACAGAAAAGCTTAAGAGAAGATCCATTATTATAGCCACATTTAATTAAATCAGCTATGCCAGAATTAGAAATGCTTTTATGTGAAATCTGAAGTGGTTTGCATGAGACAATTTGAGTAGTTTTCTTCAAATTTTTAATTACAGTACAAATGTTTTCTTGGTGCTGTGACTAAAGTACAAAGTAAAGGAGATATGAGGACATCACAAGGAGAAAAATTAGTTTATTTGTTCTTTTTTGTTAAATCTTTTTTTTGTTAGTTTATTTGATCTTATTAGAAACATATTTTTTGTGTTTCTTAAATAGCATAAAGTCGAGAGTCTGAAATGCATTAAAGGACAAGTTTTATAAAAGTTTTATGATTTTTTTCTGAAGATTAAGGATATTGCTTTAAAAATGATTTTTTATGTGTGTTAGTTCAAAAAATGAAAGGATATTTTTGGAGGATGGTTTGAAAGATAAAAAATCTTTGCCTTTTGAAGGTTTATCTCCTTTAAGGTTTCTTTCTAGTTATTTCTGCATCCTTCCTATCTCCAGTTTCTATTTTGTCAGATTTATATAAGGAAGTGACAGAAGCTAAGATCTGTGGAATAGTTTGAAACCATACTGTGGGCTTTGTACTACAAGTAATAAAGGACTCCAAGAGATTTTTAATTTTCTTTTTATAAGACAAAAGTTGTATTGGGGAAAACTAACTTTATGACAGTATTATGGATGAAACAGAGAAGAGGGAGATAGGAGGTATCGAAGCAAATTATAAGGCAGTATGCTAAGCAGTAAAGAGTACTTGATTTAAAGTCACCACTTGGATCACCTGAGTCAGGAGTTGGAGAAGAGCCTGACCAACATGGTGAACCCAATCTCTACCAAAAACCACAAAAAAAATTTAGCCAGCTGGTGTGCATCTGTAATCCTAGCTACTTGGATGCTGAGGCAGAAGAATCACTTGAACCTGGGAGGCAGAGGTTGCAGTGAGCCAAGATTGCACCACTGCATTCCAGCCTGGGCAACAAGAGCAAAACTCCATCTCAGGGAAAATAAAAAAAAAAAGAACACCCCTGATGGGAATCAAAAACAGCAACAAAAAGATTTTCCTGCAAGAACTGACCAGATTGACCAGACTTAGTACATATATGAATGGATAAGGAAACAGGAGGCTTAACAGCTTTCAGTTTGTACATCAGGCTATAAGTGTTTTAAAAGAAACTTGCTTGAATCAATGATGAAAGGGCTTGATAATGCTACTCTTTTGTTTTACTGGAGGAAACAAAGAGAACAGAAAACATTTATTAGTCCATTTTCATACTGTTATAAAGAACTGCTTGGCCAGGTGCAGTGGCTCATACCTGTAATCTCAGCACTTTGGGAGGCGAAGATGGGCAGATCCCTTGAGGTCAGGAGTTCAAGACAAGCCTGTCCAACATGGTGAAACCCCATCACTACTAAAAATGCAGAAATTAGCTGGGCATGGTGATGGGCACCTGTAATCCCAGCTGCTCAGGAGGCTGAAGCAGAAGAATCACTTGAACCTGGGAGGCAGAGGTTTCAGTGAGCTGAGATCATGCCACTGCATTCAGCCTAAGGAACAGAGTGAGGCTCCATCTCAAAACACATCAACAAACAAACAAACAAAAACTGCCCAAGTTTGAGTAATTTATAAAGGAAAGAGGTTTAATTGACTTACAGTTCTGCATGACTGCAGTGGCCTCAGGAAACTTACAATCATGGCAGAAGGCTAAGGTGAAGCAAGGTATCTTCTTCACAAGGTGGCAAGAAGAAGGCTGAACTTAGGAGGTTGTACCACAGTGGGGATTCTGTGTATGGGCTCTGACCCCACATTTACCTTCCACGCTACTCTAGCAGAGGTTCTCCATGAGGGCTCCACCCCTGCAGCAAATTTCTGCCTAGACTTCCAGGCATTTCCATACAACTTCTGAAATCAAGGCAGAAGTTTTCTAGCCACAATTCTTTACTTCAGTGCACTGGCAGGCCAAAAATGTGTAAACTAGTGCAAACCACCAAGGCTTGGGGCTTGAGCCCTCTGAAAGAATGGCCTGCCTGTATGTTGGCCCCTTTTATCCACAGCTGGGATACAAGGCATCAAGTCCCATGATTGCACAAAGCAGCAAGGCCCAGGGCCTTGCCCGCAAAACCATTTTTCTCTTTTAGGCCTCTGGGCCTGTGGTGGGAGGGGTTGCCATGAAGACATCTGACATGCCATGGAGACATTTTCCCCGTTGTCTTGGTGATTAGCATTTGGCTCCTACTTACTCAAGCAAATGTCTGCTGCTGTATTAAATTTCTCCCCAGAAAATGGATGTTTCATTACTATTTCATCATCAGGCTGCAATTTTTCCAGATTTTTTGCTCTGCTTGCCTTTTAAACATAACTTCTGATTGCAAACCATCTCTTTGTGATTGCATAAAACTGAATGCTTTTAAGAGAACCCAGGTGACATTTTGAATGCTTTGCTACTTAAAAATTTCTTCCACCAGATACCATAAATCATGTCTCTCAAGTTTGAAGTTCCACAGATCTCTAAGGCAGGGGCAAAATGCTACCAGTTTCTTTGCTAACATATAGCAAGAGTCACTTTCGCTTGAGTTCCCAACAAGTTCCTCATCTCCATCTGAGACCACCTCAGCCTAGACTTCATTGTCCATGAAACCATCAGCATTTCGGTAAAAACTATTCAACGTACCTCCAGGAAGTTTCAAGCTTTCCCACATCTTCCTGCCTTCTTCTGAGCCCTCCAAACTGTTCCAACCTCTGCCTGTTACCCATTTCCAAAGTCACTTCCAAATTTTGGGGGTATCATTACAGCAGCACCTCACTCTCTTTGGTACCAATTTACTGTATTAGTCCATTTTCATACTGCTGTAAAAAAAACTGCTCTAGAGTGTGTTGTTTCTAAAAGAAAGTCGTTTAACTGACTTACGGTTCCACATGGCTGGATGGTCTCAGGAAACTTACCATCATGGTGGAAGGTAAAGGGAAAGCAAGGCACCTTCTTCACAAAGCAGCAGGAAGAATGAATGCAGGAGGAACTACCAAGCAGTTATAAAACCATCAGCTCTCACAGGAACTCACTCACCATCACAAGAACAACATGAGAGAATCTGCCCCCATAATTCAATTACCTCCACCTTATCTCTCCTTTGACATTTGAAGATTACAACTCAAGACGATATTTTGGGTGGGAACACAGCCAACCATATCAAAAGATAATAGAAGGAATCATCTAAGAAGAAAAACATGAAGTGAAGAAAAATCAAAACCAAGACCAAGAATCTCATGCATGGAAGAATGACTAAAAGTAGGAAGGGAAGAGATTCCCCAGAGCTAAAAATGTTTCCCTCATGGGAATATTCTCAAGATCTTAGGGAAAAAAAGCACTATTTGTGGGACTATGGAATGACTCAAGATTATTAATAGGAGCATTTAAGAAGTGCTGTCATTGGGCCTCAGAAAGGAAAAGACAGACTTCACAAACTGGACGGCTATAGATTTATGACTTGGATGAAGTACAAAGTGGCAATATGTGTAACAAACAAACAAGAAATTTTACACGGGACACAAAGATATTGGGATATCTCAGACACATTGCAGATACTCACTAATATTTGTTAATAAATCACAGGGATGGAGAAGGTGAGATGCTTAGACACAGAGACTAATTTTTATTTTTGTATCCCTCATGTCCAATGCAAAACCTAGCTGGATTAGTAATGGCTTGAGTTAGTAAATAATGAATGAATGGTAAAAAGAAAATAGCATGAGGTTTGGTTTATAATTCATTTAATAAATATTTATCAGAAATTTTTTGAGTACTAACTATGAGCATGAGACTAGGCATTTAATAAAGCAAATGGAAGACTAATTAGACAAAGTCACTGATTAAGATTCAACCTAATAAGAAATACAAATATATTGTAACCAACCTGATATAAGGCAAAAAATAACAAGTGCAATGGTGAAAGAGGTCTATAGATAAAGCATTATGAGAATATAAGGAAGGATGAAGTTGCTGGAAAAGAATCTGAAAAAATGATCTGTAAATATGCTAAATTTTAAAGGCATTCCAGGAGATTTTCTTTTCTTTTCTTTTCTTGTTGTGTTTTTTTTTCCTTTGGTTACACACCCCTCTTCTATGTGTTTCAGTCCCCAAGATCTAGCACTCTCTATGGAAAATAACTTTGTAAGAAATCATAAGGCTGGACACGGTGGCTCATGCCTGCAATCCCAGCACTTTGGGAGGCCAAGGTGTGTAGATCACCTGAGGTCAGGAGTTCAAGACCAGCCTGGCCAACATGAGGAAACCCCATCTCTACTGAAAATACAAAAAATTAGCCAGGCATGGTGATGGGCACCTTTAATTCCAGCTACTTGGGAGGCTGAAGCAGGAGAATCACTTGAACATGGGAGGCAGAGGTTGCAGTGAGCCGAGATCATGTCATTGCACTCCAGTGTGGGCAACAAGAGCAAAACTCCATCTTAAAAAAAAGAAAAGAAAAAAAGAAAGAAAGAAAGAAATTATAAAATGAGTAAACTGCTCAGTAAGACAAATATTCCTTATAGCCTTCTAAACTGAGAGCAGCAGGCAACAGTAAGATAAATGTCAGTAGCATGTTCCTGACAGGTTGTACAGCAGCTCTGGTTCAAGGATTTCTCCCCCTACACGATTCCTAAGACTGTTTGCTAGTTGATTCTTTGTTTTGGCAATTTGATGATTTTGATGAATTTGCTGTGATCCAGGGGTGTTCAAGTACTTCTCTGAGCCTAGGCCTCTGGCTGGGATTACGCTTCAATAGCCTTGAAGTCTTGAAATCACGTCATTGCACTCCAGCCTGGGCAACAAGAGCAAAACTCCATCAAAGAAAGAAAGAAAGAAAGAAAGAAAGAAAGAGAGAGAGAGAGAGAGGGAGAGAGAAAGAAAGGAAGGAAGAGAGAAAGAAGGAAGGAAGGAAGGAAAGAAAGAAAGAAAGAAGGAAGGAAGGAAGGAAGGAAGGAAGGAAGGAAGGAAGGAAGGAAGGAAGGAAGGAAGGAAGGAAGGAAAAGAAAAGAAGAAAAGAAAAGAAAGGAAGGAAGGAAGGAAGGAAGGAAGGAAGGAGAAAGAAAGAAGAAAGAAAAAGAAAGAAAGAAAAAGAAAGAAAGAAAGAAAGGAAAGAAAGGAAGAAAGAAAGAAAGAAAGGAAGAAAGGAAGAAAGGAAGAAAGAAAGAAAGAAAGAAAGAAAGAAAGAAAGAAAGAAAAGAAAGGAAGAAAGGAGGGAAGAAAAAGGAAGGAAGGAAGGAAGGATAAAATGTTACATAATGAGTATGTCAGCTAACAGCAGCAAAAGCCAAATGTATATGTACATACTTTGAGTTTCTGTCTAAATTAATGGAATCACCTTTTTCTGCCTGATAGGCCTTTGATTCTGGAGTCAAAAATGTGCAGTCACCACCCACAGTCACGGAAGAGAAGTCAGCCACTGACCTGACAGCAAAACTCTTGCTTCTCGATGAACTGGTGTCCCTAGAAAATGATGCGATTGAGACAAAGAAGAAAAGGAGTTTCTCTGGTTTTGGGTCTCCCCTTGACAGACTCTCAGCTGGCTCTGTAGATCACAAAAGTAAACAGAGGTAAGTGAACTCTTAGAAAAACGAAGTTTTTGTTTTCTATTATTATTTCTTTCTGGGTTCTAAAACAGAAATAATTCCACATAAAAAATATAGTGAAAACCTTGTATATAAATAGATTTGACAGCATATTAGCTAATCTGTGGCTTTAATAGTATGGTTTTCAAAATAACTCTTTAGGGAGCAAAATGAGTTCAACAGTGTGCATTAGTATTTTTGTCATAATATTTCCTAAGAAAGATTCTGTCTTATGCAGATATAAAACAGTTATTATAAGACATTACTGCATTTAGAGGTGATGAGAAATGTATGTGCAATCGTATTAATGTTCTGGTCAATTGAGTTTTCTATTTCATAGAGGTGAAATGCTTTCCAAATTGTGTCAATGAAACTGAATGAAAAGCTCTCAGAAATTAGAGTCAGAACACATGTGTTTCTGTCAAATTTATGTTTACTTCTTTCCATGTGACTTATATAAGTATCTTATCTTCTCTGATCCTCAGATTATTTATCCATAAAGTGAGGATAATTACTTGCTTCCATAAAATTCAAGTAAGATAATCAAATGTAAATGCTTCATAGAATGCTAATTATTATAATAAATTTAGAGCAGTGAAATATCCCTATAAACATTAAGAAACTGTCAGTAATTTAAAGTAATCATTTCAGACAATTCATTTTCTACCGCTCAATATCTGTTCCTCGTGATCTACATTTCATATAGCAGTGACAGCAAAGATCACCCAAGTACCATAGACAGGTATCTGAAAAACTTACCAAGATTTCTTTTGTTCACCCTTAACATTTCTCACTAAATTCTCTAAATACGGTTTGCTTTATATATTAGGTAACTCCAGAATATCACCATTCATTAAGGCTTTCCTAATTCTGGCCTAAATTATTAATTTTTTCACATTTGTTCTTTCTCTACTGTTTCCTCATCTCCATCTCCACCACCATCACCACCCCTTTATCACCAATGTATCGTGGACTTGGCTACCAGGATGATCATCTAGAACAAAAATCTGTGTGAAATGTTACTCATTGCTTAGAGTACAAAAGTCAAACTCCTTTGCAAGTCCTACAAAGAATTTCATAATCTGGAACCTCATTTCTTCTTGCACTTATTTTCACATCCTTTGCTTCCATCTTTCTTGATTCTTAGAGGTCTGGGGCTTGTTATTCTTGTTCCTGGTTCCATAATTTTTCTATGCTAAATGATTGTCAGGATACTTGTTGCAATTTGATATACCTCTGTTCTGAAAGATTCTCAAAGCTGCAATAGAAAATAAAATCATCACTTGAAGACTATAATTTATACTGCATGTATGTGAAAAACAATCCTATCCTATATTTTTAAATTTAGATCCTACTTTAACTAGAGAAATAGAAATTAGTTCCAGTATGTTCTAGGTACTGTGTTGGGTTCTGGGGAAAAAGAGGAGAAAAATATAGTTTATGTGCCTCAAAAAAATCACATGCTTATAAAAAATATAGTATTATTTATAACAAATTGTAATACAAGAAATGATGAAGAGACAAAGGAACATTAGTACACTGTTGGTGGAAATGTAAATTAGTATAACAACTATGGAGAAGAGCTTAGAGGGTCCTCAGAAAACTAAAAATTGAGCTACCATATGATCCAGCATCACCACTGCTGAGTATGTAGATCAAAAAGAACTAATTCAAAAAGAACATCAGCATCCAAAGGATAGTTGAGCTTTTAGAAAAGAAAATACGGTGTCTTCTAATAAATGTTATTTCTTTGACTCATGGATATTGCAATATGGTCAACTAAATAATCTGTAAATCGGTATATAAAGGCCATACATAAATATGTATAAATTTATTAGAGCATAAATACTAAATAGAGTATACTAAATATATATTGCATAAATACTATTAAATTTACATTGAAGCTTCATTGTATGATATGGTTTGGCTGCGTACCCATCCAAATCTCATCCTGAATTGTAGTCCCTATAATCTATGCATCTATATGGCCATAAAAAGTCATGAGAGGTTGGGTGCAGTGGCTCATGCCTGTAATCTCAGCATTTTGGGAGGTCACCGCAGGTGGATCATGAGGTCAGGAGATCCAGATCATCCCGGCCAACATGGTGAAAACCCGTCTCTACTAAAAATACAAAAATATTACCCGGGCATGGCAGCACCCACCTGCAGACCCAGCTACTTAGGAGGCTGAGGCAGAATTGCTTGAACCCAGGAGGCAGAGGCTGCAGTGAGCCAGGATTACACCACTGCACTCCAGCTTGGGTGACAGAGAGAGACTCCATCTCAAAAAAAAAAAAAATGCATGAGAGATACCTCTAAATTCTACTATAGAATAAGATTTAGGACATTGTTAATTAGTAGTAGCAAGATAAATACATGAATATAGTACACTTACATAAATGTTTATATTTAAAAAGTAAAGCAATAAAACACAAAGTATTTTTAAATGACTTCCTGTAGAAAAAAGTAGATAAAAGGATAACAGAATAAGCATAAAAGGTTAACTTATTTGAATATACAGTAAGTCCTCATTTAATGTCATCAAAGTTTCTTGGAAACTGTGACATTAAATGAAACAATATCTAACAAAACCAGTTTTGTCATAAGCTAATTCGCATAAAGAAGAGTTAAGTTCTGATGGCATATTTCTGGTCACAAAAACATCACCAAACTTCTAAATAAGGACCCACTTGTAAATAAATATAAGCTGTGCATACACTTAAGAAAGACTAGGCCAGGTGCGGAGGCTCACGCCTGTAATCCCAGCACTTTGGGAGGCTGAGGCAGGTGAATCACAAGGTCAGGAGTCTGAGACCAAGCTGGCCAACATGGTGAAACCCTGCCTTTACTAAAAATACAAAAAATTAGCTGGACATAGTGGCAGCCACCTGTAATCCCAGCTACTCGGGAGGGTGAGGCAGGAGAATCACTTGAACCTGGGAGGTGGAGGTTGCAGTGAGTTGAGATTGTGCCACTGCACTCCAGCCCACTCTGGAGACAGAGTGAGACTCCATCTCAAAAAAAAAAAAAAAAAAAAAGACGAATAAAAATAAGTAAGATCATCATCCAAATACTTGGTCAATCAGCGAGTGACAGCAGTCGCAGTGGTAGTGGATTAAATCAAGAAATAAATGTTTGCAGAGTGAAAATTGTAAAAGTCACCTCTGATCACTCATAATTCCAAAACAAGTATTAACAAATACAGTGGGCCACTGAGCACGTTCATACTATGTCATGTACTGTTGTGCATTTGTACGTTTATCCTATACTTTACAAATTTTTATTTTACACTGATTTGTTTTCATTCATTTATTCATTTTCCAGCCTGCCTATTCCAGTTCAGGATCACAGGTGGCCAGCGCCTATCTCAGCAGCTCAGGGAGCAAGGTGGGAACCAATCCTGGACAGGAGCGATACCTCAGTTAAATATTTAAATATGAAAGTTTTCATCTGATATTTTTTTTAAATCAGGAGTGTTTAATAAATATAGAAATTCCTCTTTTTGTTCTTAAAGCAAATATAAATTTGTTTTGTATATTCCAGAAGTAGAAAACAATGAAAGATAAATACAGGAATAATAATAATATACTTAATAATAATACAGGGATGAGAGTGGCATAGATGAAGTAAGATTTGCAATAAATAGTAATTGTTGACTTAGAATGACGGGTTCATGGGATTTTGTGGCACTATTCTATGTTGTCATATGTCTGAACTATTTGATTATAAATTCCTTTGAAAACTAAATGATGAGATACACAGCAGATTAGACTTAGTAGAAGAGTAAATAAATTAATCACATGATAAGGCCAGGAAAATGACTCAATATGTCAAAAACATATGAAGAATAGAATGAAACATCTGTTGTTTCCTATTTCGTATTGCTCAACATATTTTTTCCTGAATAGGACACTAGCTTCGTTTTCTGATTCATGTGCAAATTACTTCAATTCTCAGGGCAACACTAACTCAACTATACTTTGAAGTCCAAAATATTTTCTTCGTTTCCATTTGCTTGTTTAAAGTCTGAAGTTATCATTCTATTTCTGTTTTCTCTTTTCTTTTTCTGAGACGGACTCTCGCTCTGAGACCAAGGCTGGAGTGCAGTGGCAGGATCTCAGCTCACTGCAACCTCCACCTCCTGGGTTCAAGCGATTCTTCTGCCTCAGCTTCCCGAGTAGCCGGGACTCCTGATCTCAAGTGAGCTGTCCACCTCAGCCTTCCAAAGTGCTGGGATTACAGCCAGGAGTTGCTGCACCTGGCCTTATTTCTGGAAAAAATTGTATCTACAATCTGAATAACTCTTTAATATTAGAAGATATTGATGATTGGCCTAGAATTTTTCTAAATGATGTTTCTCTCACTCCTTCACACAACACTAAAGATGTCTTGCAAATAACAACAATGATAATACTGTATATTTGTATTTAATTACTATTAAACATTCGTGTAACTCTTGTTTTAATTCTCCCGTTTAATATTTTAGAACAGTAAAGCAAGGAATGCTATTGTGTTAGGGTTCCCACAATAAATAGGTGTTACCTTTAAAATAGGAAAATTTGAGGAGGGTTTATTCAAAGGAAGACTATTTACAAAACTCTGGGTATAGGGCAGATGATAATGGATGGCACAACAGCCCTGGGGGGCCTGAAAAGACAGGAAAGGAACAGGTTTCCAAAAATCAGAGAGTCAGAGACTTTCAGATGCCTTCAGAAAAGTAGTGACTTTTGTTCAGGAGCATACCTCACTGGAAGAGGTCTTGCAAGGAGTAGCCAGGAGAAAGATTATGCTGACCTCTCTCCTGCTCTTCCTCTATTCTCTCTTCCCCAAATCATCTACTGCCTAATCCATACCAAAGCCAGAGAGCACAGGAACATTTATGTGTTCCAAAAAGGTCAGTCTCCTAGGGCTGAAAGTAGGGTGAGAAAAGGCAACATATATCTGAGAGCAGAGGGAAGACAGCCAGCAAAATTATATACATCCTGTCAGTTTAGATCAAGAGACACTTTGCTTCAGAATATTGTTATTATAACACCTAATTGAAAGAGAAAAACTCCATAGGACATAATCAGAAAAAACAGCTTTTCCTCCCATCCCCATGCATTCCAACCCACTCAGTGGGAGTTGTTCCCCACCCATTGAATAAACCCAAAGGCAGGTGATAATGGCTCTACTGGTCGTGTGGAAATAAGCATCCCTCTGGTAACTTTTATTAGAAAAATAACTATATAACAGTAATTCAAATAATCTTTCCTATATGTGACCCTAAACCATGAATATTAATAAAGCTTCTCTGTTTTTTTTGTTTGTTTGGTTTTTTTGAGATGGAGTCTCGCTCTGCTGCCCAGGATGGAGTGCAGTGGCGCAATCTGAGCTCACTGCAACCTCTGCCTCCCAGGTTCAAGCGATTCTCCCGCCTCAGCCTCCTGAGTAGCCATGATTATAGGTTCATGCCACCATGCCCAGCTAATTTTTGTATTTTTAGTAGAGATGGGGTTTCACCATGTTGATTGGGCTGGTCTCGAACTTTTGACTTCGTGATCCACTTGTCTTAGCCTCCCAAAGTGCTAGGATTACAAGCGTGAGCCACTGCGCCCCACAAAGCTTCTCTTTTCTTTAGCTTGGACCCGATTCCTGCTGGAAGGGTACAGTGGGAAGGAGCCTGTGGCTAGTTTATATTCACACTTTCCCCTACCACAGGGCTGCCTTGTGTCTCCTCCAGAACTGGGGATGGAGTTGCATGCAGAGAAGTAAAACAAAGTCTTACTTGACTGATAATATCATGATCTGTCTTAGTGCCCTCTGGCTTTGGTGAATGCTCAAAGCTGACTCATCATGGAATGTTTTTGGGAGTCACACAACTCTCAGATGTCCTTACCTCCAATAATACTCGTCTGGCAGGTCGGTTAAGTCCCTCATCCTCATTCTGCTCTCTAGTCTGCATTCGATACCACCATCAGCATCCTGCTGAGTTTGCCTCACCCATCTGCCCTGGCAGAAAGCCCTGGGGGCGAGGTCCCGTTTGTAATTGACCCAAGCTGACTCTATTCACATGCTCTACATCTGCCCTTAGAAAACCCACATCCTTGACTCTGATTACTGAAAATGAAGCTGTTCCTGATGCAGTCATCTCTTCACCCTGACATCAAGCCAATTCTCACAGCTTCTTGCCCTTTAGATTTCATAGACACTATTTTATTAGGTTCACCATGCTTCAATGGGTGTATTTGAAACTCTATAAGTGTTTTCCTCAAAGCCCTTTCCCTATATGAAGAAAGAGGGGAAATGCTATTGTTTTTAATAACTTGCTCCCAAGAAATTCTCCCTTCCTGAACTATTAAATATGAATCCTTTTATTGGATTGAAGATGGAAAAAAATCAGCTTGTAGCAACCTCCTTTGGAAATACTACATAAGTCTAGCACCTCACTTTGGAATGCGAAAGGAAATACTTCCCACATAGTTACTCTTTTTAAGCCACAGCCAAAAACTGAGATATAAAGAATCCCATTTTAACATTCTGGTACATTCTTTTTAAAAAAAATCTCTATCTCTATCACACCCTAAGAAGGAGGTATTATTGTTACCAGAAAGGGGTCCCGAACCAGACCCCAAGAGGGAGAGTTCTTGGATCTCACACAAGAACGAATTAGGGGTGAGTCCACAGAGTAAAGTGAAAGCAAGCTTATTAGAGAAGAAAAGGAACAAAAAAATGGCTACTCCATAGACAGAGTAAGGCTCAAAAGCAAGAGGAGGAATGCGTCCACTTTAGGTATAATGCTTGTTTATATATAAGATAATAAAGCAAAATATATATATATCCTTGGGGAGATGTGCACTACTACACGGGCTTGTGACAAAGGATTGTGAATCTTTGTGTAACTACTGTCTTCCGCAATAATTTACATTATTATCTTTAAAGTGAAACTTATTTTTAAACTAAGAATGTTTTTGTTTTTAAGATGTAGTGATGTTGTAACCGGGTCGCAGGACGGAGCTCAGCACCCCCACCCAGTTGATGTGCCTGAGGTTCCTGGGCTCCCTGGCCCCAGGAATGGGAAAGAGGCCCTGGCAGAGAGGTGAGCTTACCGATCAAGTAAATATCGGACCCAAAGAGTCTTGCAGAGATAATTTATTGGGCAGAGAGAGAAAGAGAGAGCAGCAGAGAGAGCTCCCACGCTGTTGTGGGAGGGCATCCCAGAGAGGGAAATCCGCAAAGGGAGAGAGGGAGAGACGGCTCCCACGTTGCCGTGGGAGGATATCCGAAGAAGGAGTCCACACAGGTAAGGGGCAGTGGGGTTTTAACTTTGAAGTTATTCCCGCCCCATTCATGTTTTTGTCCAATGAGAGGAGCCCTTTCAGACTGCCTCTGGAGTGATTGATCTTCGACTCTGATTCCGCATTGGTTGCTTGGGCCCACAACAGAGCCCCTCCTTCCGGGGCTTTTGGCGGGCTTTCTGAACACAGGAAGCTTACCTGGAATTTAGCCCACAAGAATGTTAGATTCCCAGATGCGGAGGTGGAAGGAGGCATGGCGCTGGGAAGTTCTTGCCTTAGAAACCACGTCCCTTGTGGACCGGGTAAGAGAAATTAACATAGTCCTTCAACATCAGGACATTTCCTGGGCCTGCTAAGTCCTGGGTCTGTGCCGTAAACATTATTAACTTGTTTTCTTAACTGTAAACACCCTCTGACTAAAATGCCTAACCTTCTGGAAATGCAGTCCAGCAAGTCTTAGCCTCATTTTACCCAGCCCCTATTCAAGGTGGAGTCACTCTGGTTCAAATGCCTCTGACATTATGATCCACATTTTATTACGTTTTCAGAGAGATAAAATGATTTCCCTGAGATTATGTAGTTATAAACTCTGTGCCAGATTGTTTAACTCCAAGGCCATGACTTTACACTTAATTTCTTTGTAAAAATTAGCTTTCTACAAAGCTACTAGAGCAGGCAGGAGGGGAAAAATGGCAGGGAGGGCAGGCAGTGAGGCAGATGCTTACATTCTCGTGAGGCTCTGGTTAGCCTAAGTAAATCTACCTTTTACATGTGAAATGAGGAAGTAGAGGGAAAAGTCAATTTGTCTTAAGCTACATTCTACAAATAAATTAAAGCTCTGTGTGAATAAGATATTTGTCAAAGGCCAGGAACAGTGAGATTCACGTAGCATATATATGCATTAAATGAATACTTTTAGAATTCTTGCAATAGGCCTGGCGCAGTGGCTCACACCTGTAATCCCAGCACTTTGGGAGGCCCAGGCGGGCAGATCACGAGGTCAGGAGATTGAGACCATCCTGGCCAACATGGTGAAACCCCGTCTCTACTAAAATACAAAAAATTAGCCAGGCGTGGCGGTGCATGCTTGTAGTCCCAGCTACTCGGGAGGCTGAGGCAAGAGAATCCCTTGAACCCGGAAGGCTGAGGTTATGGTGAGCCGAGATTGCAACACTGCACTCCAGCCTGGCAACAGAGAGCGACAAAGTCACAAGAATTATTGCATCCATGATATGTGGATTTTTGTCCTAACGGGACTGCAGCAACCTCACTTCTTGCCTCCTCAGAAGAAAGACTTCCATCTCTACTAGAAATACAAAAATTAGCCTAGCGTTTTGGCACGTTTCTGTAGTCCCAGCTACTCTGGAGGCTGAGGCAGAAGAATCCATTGAACCTGGGAGGCAGAGGTTGCAGCGAGCCGAGATCGCACCACTGCACTCCAGCCTGGGCTACAGAGTGAGACTCCATCTCAAAAAAACAAAAAAAAAGCTTTAGAGCAGGAATGAAAAGTAAAGTACACTTGGAAGAAAGCCAAGTGGGCATACTGGAGGTAATGTGCCTTGTTTGATCTTGGACTTAGGGTTTTATATGCTGGCCCACTTCTGGCATCTTGCATCCCTTTTTCAATGGAAAGCCCCTAGAAGGTCATGTACCAGTTAAACGCCACCATTTTACCTCTTCATGTGTATACTTAAGCCCACTCCCCCACCTCCTGAGATCTTATCAGGAAGTTGCTGATCATCAGTTTCAGATATTCCCTATCTATAGAGAAACTGCTTTTCCTGGTGCTGGCTGTGACCGATTATTATTTTAGAGAGGCAGTGTGACAAATGCCTGACCATAGCTTGATGGTCACCTGACTTTCCTGGTGGTGTGTGGGGGCCCTCTTTTCTTCTCATCGTGTTCATACCCCCAGTACAGCTATGCACTGTAACAACAGGTTCAGGCTAGAGTTGAGAATAGCAGTGCCCGATTCAATTTGTCAGATATGATTGCTCTTCTCAACAAAAATCCAGAAGATTAAGATTAAAAATTCTAACATTTTATTTTCTTTCTAATTTGTTGTGAAGAAATGCCACAGAACTAGGCCAATCAAGGCATCTCAAGGTTTATGCTTTTCTTTTTAGCTCTTATTTGGTAATCTCCAGAGGAAGTAGTTGAAAATGGGCTTCTTCAGGTGTGAGAAACACCGAAAAGGGATTCCGTGTTAACCAAAATGTGACTGAGGCATTTCTCAATCAATAGAGGTAGATTTGGCCAAAGTTGAAGATACTCCCCCAGAAAAAAATCCAAGTCCCAGGAGCACCTGTGACCTGTGGTTTTTCCAAAGGGGAAAGAGCATGCAGGAGGAGGAAAAAGTCAGGGAGGGCAGGCAGTAAGGCAGATGCTTCCATTCTGTGAGGCTCCGATTAGCCTCAGTAAATCTACATTTTACATAGGAAAAGAGGAAGTAGAAGGAAAAGTGAATTGTGCATTCTCTCAGGCTCAGTAAATCTACATTTTACAGAAGTAAAGTAAACATGTGAAGAGAGGGAGCAGAGGAAATGAGGCTGTGATAAGGGGTTGTGGAATTAGAGCTGTCAGTTTAGAAACCAAAGGCAGGCACTAATATTGACCCAGTTCCCAGACTTAACTTTTCCCTTGTGGCCTAGTGAGTTTGAGGAGACTCTGTGTTCTTTCACAAGACTGTGCTGCCGTTTCAAGTACCGCCTTCTTACACAATGGAAACGCCTTTGACCAGAATGATCTTGGGCCATTCTTGCCATTGACTGTGGTCAGCCATGCCTCTTCTCAGCTCAGCTCAAGACCACAGATAGTCCTTTTACCTTTTCTCCCAACCCAGTTTATGTATGAAGCTTTAAAACTTTCTCCCAAAAGGGATAATACTCAATTCCATAGATAGGCTTTGCAATGTACATTACACACCCTCATTCCTACAAGAACACTCTACAGGACATTTTTGGGTAAATCCATTTGCTGAATAGAAGTTTATAAGTTTCGTAGCTCCTCAAGGTTCATAAGCCAAGCAAATGGAGATCCTCTCTGCCTTATATGATAACTCTGTATTACTGGTGGAGGTGTCCAGGTTCTTGGCATCTTCAACAAAGAATTAAACAAAACGCACAAACAAAGCAAGGAAAGAATGAAGCAACAAAAACAGAAATGTATTGAAAATGAAAGTACACTCCACAGTGTGGGAGCAAGCCTAAGCATAGGGGCTCAAGGGCCCCATTATAGACTTTTGGGGGGTTTAAATGCCCTCTAAAGGATTCCATCAGTTACTTGGTGTATGCCCTATGTAAATGAAGGGATGAAGTAAAGTTACAAAGTCATTTACTGGACACACCCTATGGAGAGGATATTTTCTGTCACAGCAGAAGTGTGAATTGGCCTTAGGTTTCTTGCCTGCAGACTCTATTTTCCTGCCTCATCTACAGCCATTTCCAAATTAAGCATGCCAATACAGTCATTTAAATCTCATTATGTGATTCCAGCACTCATGGTTTCTTTCTGAATGCCTGTCCATGTGGCCGATTCCTTGAAAGAATACATCAGAAGCTGACATTATGCCTAGTCAGCACCACCATCATAAAAGTGAATTATTACTTTTGAGACAGAATTCCAGAAGTCAAAAGTAAACTTTCTGCTAAGTGAATTAACAGCTTCTTTTGTTATTGGAAACTACCCCATTTATTAGGTGGGAACCAATTGTTTCTATCCTCCATATGATGAAACTCTTGTTAGGAAATAAATTGGCTTTCGCCTGTCATTTATTCAGTCCTTCCCAGGGGGAGGAATGGCCACTTCTCAGATTGGTCAGTTTGGGAGGAGTAGTTAAGCATGTTCAACTTATCTGTTTCCTTCCTCTTTTTATTGAAAAATAATGACTAGTAATAGAGGTCTGTCTAATACAGAGAGAAAACAACAGGGAGCCCTACGAAGTGCAGATGTAAAGCCGCTTTTTTTTTTTTTTTTTTTTTTTTTTTTTTTTT